>NW_025728076.1:0-199278 GCF_021461385.2 Schistocerca piceifrons
AGAAGGTCAGAGGAATACAGTAAACGTGAAGTGAAGCATCGGAATCTATAACTAGTGTCTAAGGAATGGTTCAAAACATAGACAGTAACAAGAGTCAGTTTTCTTGTACATAAGTCGGCATTGTGCCTTTTGTAATTAATTCCGATGCAATTTCTGTTTTTCATCGTCAATAAGAAGGTCACAGGGAGACAGTAAACCTGAACTGAAGTATCGGAATCTATAACTAGTGTCACAGGAATGGTTCAAATCATAGACAGTAAGAAGAGTCAGTTTTCTTGTACTTAGGTCGGCATTGGGCCTTTTGAATATAATTACGATGCAATTTCTGTGCTTCTTCGTCAATAAGAAGGTCTGAGGGAAGCAGTAAACCTGAAGGGAAGCATCGTAACCTATAACTAGTGTCACAGAAATGGTTCAAAACATAGACAGTAATAAGAGCCAGCCTTCTTGTACTTGTGTCGGCATTGTGCCTTTTGTATTTAATTCGGATGCAACTTCTGTGTTTTATCGTCAATAAGAGCGTCAGAGGGATACAGTAAACCTGAAGTGAAGCATCGGAATCTATGCCTAGTGTCACAGGAATGGTTCAAAACATAGACAGTAGGAACAGTCAGTGTTCTTGTACTTAATTCGGCAGTGTGCCTTTTGTATTTAATTAAGATTTAATTTCTGTGTTTCATCGTCAATAATAAGGTCAGAGGCATACAGCAATCCTGATGTGAAGCATCGGAATCTATAACTAGTGTCACAGGATGGTTCAAAACATAGTCAGTAAGAAGAGTCAGTTATCTTGTACTTAAGTCGGCATTGTGCCTTTTGTATTTAATTCCGATGCAATATCTGTGTTTTTTCGTCATTAAAAAGGTCAGAGGGATACAGTAAAACTGAAGTCAAGCATCGGAATCTATAACTAGTGTCACAGAAATGGTTCAAAACATAGACAGTAAGAAGAGCCAGTCTTCTTGTACTTGAGTCGGCATTGTGCCTTTTGTATTTATTTAGGATGCAACGTCTGTGTTTCATCGTCAATAAGAAGGTCAGAGGGATACGGTAAACCTGAAGTGAAGCATCGGAATCTATAACTAGTGTCACAGGAATGGTTCAAATCATAGACAATAAGAAGACCCATTCTTCTTATACTTATATCGCCATTGTGCCTTTTGTATTGAATTCCGATGCAATTTCTGTGTTTCATCGTCAATAAGAAGGTCACAGGGAGACAGTAAACCTGAACTGAAGCATCGGAATCTTTAACTAGTGTCACAGGAATGGTTCAAAACTAAGACAGTAAGAAGAGCCAGTCTTCTTGTACTTGGGTCGACATTGTGGCTTTTGTATTTAATTCGAATGCAACTTCTGTGTTTCATCGTCAATAAGAGCGTCAGAGGGATACAGTAAACCTGAAGTGAAGCATCGGAATCTATTACTAGTGTCACAGGAATGGTTCAAAACATAGACAGTTGGAAGAGTCAGTCTTCTTGTACTTAATTCGGCATTGTGCCTTTTGTATTTAATTAAGTTTTAATTTCTGTGTTTCATCGTCAATAATAAGGTCAGAGGCATACAGTAAACCTGATGTGAAGCATCGGAATCTATAACTAGTGTCACAGGAATGGTTCAAATCATAGTCAGTAAGAAGAGTCAGATATCTTGTACTTAAGTCGGCATTGTGCCTTTTGTATTTAATTCCGGTGCAATTTCTGTGTTTCATCGTCAATAAGAAGGTCAGAGAGATACAGTAAACCTGAAGTGAAGCATCGGAATCTATAACTAGTGTCACGGAAATTGTTCACAACATAGTAAGAAGAGCCAGTCTTCTGGTACTTGAGTCGGCATTGTGCCTTTTGTATTTAATTAGGATGCAATTTCTGTGTTTCATCGTCAATAAGAAGGTCACAGGGAGACAGTAAACCTGAACTGAAGCATCGGAATCTTTAACTAGTGTCACAGGAATGGTTCAAAACATAGACAGTAAGAAGAGTCAGTTTTCTGGTACTTAATTAGGCATTGGGCCTTTTGAATATTATTACGATGCAATTTCTGTGTTTCTTCGTCAATAAGAAGGTCTGAGGGATACAGTAAACCTGAAGGGAAGCATCGGAATCTATAACTAGTGTCACAGAAATGGTTCAAAACATAGACAGTAAGGAGAGCCAGTCTTCTTGTGCTTGTGTCGGCATTGTGCCTTTCGTATTTAATTCCGATGTAATCTATGTGTTTCTTCGTCAATAAGAAGGTCAGAGGGACACAGTAAACCTGAAGTGAAGCATCGGAATCTATAACTAGTGTCACAGAAATGGTTCAAAAACATAGTCAGTAAGAAGAGTCAATCTTCTTGTACTTAAGTCGGCATTGGGCCTTTTGTATTTAATTAAGATGCAATTTCTGTGTTTCATCGTGAATAGGAAGGTGAAAGGGATACAGTAAACCTGGAGTGAAGCTTCGGAAATTTATAACTAGTGTCACAGGAATGGTTCAAATCATAGACAGTAGGAAGAGTCAGTGTTCTTGTACTTAAGTCGGCATTGAGCCTTTTGTATATAATTCCAATGCAATTTCTGTGTTTCATTGTCAATAAGAAGCTTAGAGGGATACAGTAAACCTGAAGTGAAGCATCGGAATCAATAACTAGTGTCACAGGTATGGTTCAAAACATAGACAGTAAGAAGATTCAGTTTTCTTGTACTTAAGTCGGCATTGGGCCTTTTGTATTTAATTCAGATGCAATATCTGTATTTCTTCATCAATAAGAAGGTCAGAGGGATACAGTAAACCTGAAGTGAAGCATCGGAATTTATAACTAGTGTCACAGGATTGGTTCAAAAAATAGACAGTAAGAAGGCTCACTCTTCTTGTACTTAAGTCGGCATTGTGCCTTTTGTATTTAATTCCGATGCAATATCTGTGTTTCTTCGTCAATAAAAAGGTCAGAGGGATACAGTAAACCTGAAGTGACGAATCGGAATCTATAACTAGTGTCACAGAAATGGTTCAAAACATAGACAGTAAGAAGAGACAGTCTTCTTGTACTTGAGTCGGCATTGTGCCTTTTGTATTTAATTCCGATACAATTTTTGTGTTTTTTCGTCAATAAGATCGTCAGAGGGATACAGTAAACCTGAAATGAAGCATCGGAATCTATGACTAGAGTCACAGGAATGGTTCAAAACATAGACAGTAAGAAGAGTCAGTCTTCTTGTACTTAAGTCGGCAATGTGCCTCTTGTATTTAATTCCGATATAATTTACGTAATTCATCGTCAATAAGTAGGTCAGAGGGATACAGTAAACCTGAAGTGAGGCATCGGAATCTATAACTAGTGTCACAGGAATGGTTCAAACCATAGACAGTAAGATGAGTTAGTGTTCTTGTACTGAAGTCGGCATTGTGCCTTTTGTATTTAATTAAAATGCTATTTCTATGTTTCATCGTCAATAAGAAGGTCAGAGGGATACAGTAAATCTGAAGTGAAGCATCGGAATCTATAACTAGTGTCACAGGAATGGTTCAAAACATAGACAGTAAGAAGAGTCAGTCTTCTTGTACTTAAGTCGGCATTGTGCTTTTTGTATATAATTACGATGCAATTTCTGTGTTTCATCGTCAATAAGAAGGTCAGCTGGATACAGTTACCTGAAGTGAATCATCGGATTCTATAACTAATGTCACCGGAATGGTAGAAAACATTGACAGTAAGAAGAGTCAGTCTTCTTGTACTTAAGTCGGCATTGTGCCTTTTGTATTTAATTAAGATGCGATTTCTGTGTTTCATCGTCAATAAAGAGGTCAGAGGGACACAGTAAACCTGAAGTGAAGCATCGGAATCTATAACTAGTGTCACAGGAATGGCTCAAAACATAGACAGTAAGAAGTGCCAGTCTTCTTGTACTTGAGTCGGCATTGTGCCTTTGGTATTTAATTCCGATGAATTTTCTGTGTTTGATCGTCAATAAGAAGGTCAGAGGGATACAGTAAACCTGAAGTAAAGCATCGGAATCTATAACTAGTGTCACAGGAATGGTTCAAAACATTGACAGTAAGAAGAGTCAGTCTTCTTGCTCTTAAAACGGCATTGTGCCTTTTGTATTTAATTCCGCTGCAATTTACGTGTTTCATCGTCAATAAGAAGGTCAGAGGGATACAGTAAACCTGAAGTGAAGCATCGGAATCTATAACTAGTGTCACAGGAATGGCTCAAAACATAGACAGTAAGAAGAGCCAGTCTTCTTGTACTTATGTCGCCATTGTGCATTTTGTAAATAATTCCGATGCAATTTCTGTGTTTCATCGTCAATAAGAAGCTCAGAGGGATACGGTAAATCTGAAGTGAAGCATCGGAATCTATAACTAGTGTCACAGGCATGGTTCAAAGAATAGACAGTAATTAGAGTCAGTATTTTTGTACTTAAGTCGGCATTGTGAATTTTTTTTTTAATTCCGGTGCAATTTCTGTTTTTCATCGTCAATACGAAGGTCAGAGGGATACAGTAAACCTGAAGTGAAGCATCGGAATCTATAACTAGAGTCACAGGAATGGTTCAAAACATGGACCGTAAGAAGGATCTGTCTTCTTGAACTTAAGTCGGCATTGTGCCTTTTGTATTTAATTCCGATGCAATATCTGTATTTCTTCGTCAATAAGAAGGTCAGAGGGATGCAGTAAACCTGAAGTGAAGCATCGGAATCTATAACTAGTGTCACAGAAATGGTTCAAAACATAGACAGTAAGAAGAGCCAGTCTTCTTGTTCTTGAGTCGGCATTGTGCCTTTTCTATTTAATTCCGATGCAATTTCTGTATTTCTTCGTCAATAAGAAGGTCAGAGGGATACAGTATACCTGAAGTGAAGCATCGGAATCTATAACTAGTGTCACAGAAATGGTTCAAAACATAGACAGTAAGAAGAGTCAGTCTTCTTGTACTTATGTCGTCATTGTGCCTTTTGTAATTAATTCCGATGCAATTTCTGTGTTTCATCGTCAATAAGAAGCTCAGAGGGATACAGTAAATCTGAAGTGAAGCATCGGAATCTATAACTAGTGTCACAGGAATGGTTCAAAACATAGACAGTAAGAAGAGGCATTCTTCTTGTACTTAAGTCGGCATTGTGCCTTTTGTATTTAATTCCGATGCAATTGACGTGTTTCATCGTCAATAAGAAGGTCAGAGGGATACAGTAAAAATGAAGTGAAGCATCGGAATCTATAACTAGTGTCACAGGAATGGTTCAAAACATAGACACTAAGAAGAGTCAGTCTTTTTGTACTTAAGTCGGCATTGTGCCTTTTGTATTTAATTCCGATGCAATTTCTGTGTTTCATCGTCAGTACGAAAGTCAGAGGGATACAGTAAACCTGAAGTGAAGCATCGGAATCTATAACTAGTGTCACAGGAAAGGTTCAAAACATAGACAGTAAGAAGGGTCAGTCTTCTTGTACTTAAGTCGGCATTGTGCCTTTTGTATTTAATTCCGATGCAATTTACGTGTTTCATCGTCAATAAGAAGGTCAGAGGAATACAGTAAACCTGAAGTGAAGCATCGGAATCTATAACTAGTGTCTAAGGAATGGTTCAAAACATAGACAGCAAGAAGAG
Organism: Schistocerca piceifrons; assembly: GCF_021461385.2. NCBI lineage: Eukaryota > Metazoa > Arthropoda > Insecta > Orthoptera > Acrididae > Schistocerca > Schistocerca piceifrons. Next base: position 5,595 of record NW_025728076.1, read on the forward strand.
TCAGTTTTCTTGTACATAAGTCGGCATTGTGCCTTTTGTAATTAATTCCGATGCAATTTCTGTGTTTCATCGTCAATATGAAGGTCACAGGGAGACAGTAAACCTGAACTGAAGTATCTGAATCTATAACTAGTGTCACAGGAATGGTTCAAATCATAGACTGTAAGAAGAGTCAGTTTTCTTGTACTTAGGTCGGCATTGGGCCTTTTGAATATAATTACGATGCAATTTCTGTGCTTCTTCGTCAATACGAAGGTCTGAGGGATGCAGTAAACCTGAAGGGAAGCATCGGAATCTATAACTAGTGTCAAAAAAATGTTTCAAAACATAGACAGTAATAAGAGCCAGCCTTCTTGTACTTGTGTCGGCATTGTGCCTTTTCTATTTAATTCGGATGCAACTTCTGTGTTTCATCGTCAATAAGAGCGTCAGAGGGATACAGTAAACCTGAAGTGAAGCATCGGAATCTATAACTAGTGTCACAGGAATGGTTCAAAACATAGACAGTAGGAACAGTCAGTCTTCGTGTACTTAATTCGGCATTGTGCCTTTTGTATTTAATTAAGATTTAATTTCTGTGTTTCATCGTCAATAATCAGGTCAGAGGCATACAGTAAACCTGATGTGAAGCATCGGAATCTATAACTAGTGTCACAGGAATGGTTCAAAACATAGTCAGTAAGAAGAGTCAGTTATCTTGTACTTAAGTCGGCATTGTGCCTTTTGTATTTAATTCCGATGCAATTTCTGTGTTTCATCGTCAATAAGAAGGTCAGAGGGATACAGTATACCTGAAGTGAAGCATCGGAATCTATAACTAGTGTCACAGGAATTGTTCAAATCATAGACAATAAGAACAGTCAGTCTTTTTGTACTTAAGTCTTCATTGTGCCTTTTGTATTTTATTCCGATGCAATTTCTGTGTTTCATCGTCAATACGAAAGTCAGAGGGATACAGTAAACCTGAAGTAAAGCATCGGAATCTATAACTAGTGTCACAGGAATGGTTCAAAACATAGACAGTAAGAAGGGTCCGTCTTCTTGTACTTAAGTCAGCATTGTGCCTTTTGTATTTAATTCCGATGCAATATCTGTGTTTTTTCGTCATTAAGAAGGTCAGAGGGATACAGTAAAACTGAAGTCAAGCATCGGAATCTATAACTAGTGTCACAGAAATGGTTCAAAACATAGACAGTAAGAAGAGCCAGTCTTCTTGTACTTGAATCGGCATTATGCCTTTTGTAATTAGTTAGGATGCAACGTCTGTGTTTCATCGTCAATAAGAAGGTCAGAGGGATACGGTAAACCTGAAGTGAAGCATCGGAATCTATAACTAGTGTCACAGAAATGGTTCAAAACATAGACAGTAAGAAGACCCATTCTTCTTATACTTATATCGGCATTGTGCCTTTTGTATTTAATTCCGATGCAATTTACGTGTTTCATCGTCAATAAGAAGGTCACAGGGATACAGTAAACCTGAAGTGAAGCATCGGAATCTACAACTAGTATCACAGGAATGGTTCAAAGCATAGTCAGTAAGAAGAATCAATCTTCTTGTACTTAAGTCGATATTGTGCCCTTTGTATTTAATTAAGATGCAATATCTGTGTTTCATCGTCAATAGGAAGGTGAAAGGGATACAGTAAACCTGAAGTGAAGCTTCGGAATCTATAACTAGTGACACAGGAATGGTTCAAAACATAGACAGTACGAAGAGTCAGTTTTCTTGTGCGTAAGTCGGCATTGTGCCTTTTGTATATAATTCCGATGCAATTTCTGTGTTTCATTGTCTATAAGAAGCTCAGAGGGATACAGTAAACCTGAAGTGAAGCATCGGAGTCTATAACTAGTGTTACAGAAATGGTTCAAAACATAGACAGTAAGAAAAGCCAGTCTTCTTGCACTTGAGTCGGCATTGTGCTTTTTGTATTTCATTCTGATGCAATTTCTGTGTTTCATCGTCAATAAGAAGGTCAGATGGATACAGTAAACCCTTAAGTCAAGCATCGGAATCTATAACTAGTGTCACAGGAATGGTTCAAAACATAGTCAGTAAGAAGAGTCAGTTTTCTTGTACTTAATTCGGCATTGGGCCATTTAAATATTATTACGATGCAACTCCTGTGTTTCTTCGTCAATACGAAGGTCTGAGGGATACAGTAAACCTGAAGGGAAGCATCGGAATCTATAACTAGTGTCACAGAAATGGTTCAAAACATAGACAGTAAGGAGAGCCAGTCTTCTTGTACTTATGTCGGCATTGTGCCTTTCTTATTTAATTCCGATGCAATCTATGTGTTTCTTCGTCAATAAGAAGATCAGAGGGACATTGTAAAGCTGAAGTGAAGCATCAGAATCTATAACTAGTGTCACAGGAATGGTTCAAAACATAGACAGTAAGAAGAGCCAGTCTTCTTGTACTTGGGTCGGCATTGTGCCTTTTGTATTTAATTCATATGCAACTTCTGTGTTTCATCGTCAATAAGAGCGTCAGAGGGATACAGTAAACCTGAAGTGAAGCATCGGAATCTATAACTAGTGTCACAGGAATGGTTCAAAAACATAGTCAGTAAGAAGAGTCGGCATTGGGCCTTTTGTATTTAATTAAGATGCAATTTCTGTGTTTCATCGTGAATACGAAGGTGAAAGGGATACAGTAAACCTGAAGTGAAGCTTCGGAAATTTATAACTAGTCTCACAGGAGTGGTTCAAATCATAGACAGTAGGAAGAGTCAGTCTTCTTGTACTTAAGTCGGCATTGTGCCTTTTGTATATAATTCCAATGCAATTTCTGTGTTTCATCGTCAATAAGAAGAGTCAGTCTTTTTGTACTTAAGTGGGCATTGTGCCATTTGTATTTAATTCCGATGCAGTTTCTGTGATTCATCGTCAATACAAAGGTCAGAGGGATACAGTAAACCTGAAGTGAAGCATCGGAATCTATAAATAGTGTCACAGGAATGGTTCAAAACATAGGCAGTAAGAAGGGTCAGTCTTCTTATACTTAAGTCGGCATTGGGCCTTTTGTATTTAATTCCGATGCAATATCTGTGTTTCTTCGTCAATAAGAAAGTCAGAAGGATACAGAAAATCTGAAGTGAAGCATCGGAATCTATAACTCGTGTCACAGAAATGGTTCAAAGCATAGACAGTAAGAAAAGCCAGTCTTCTTGTACTTGGGTCGGCATTGTGCCTTTTGTATTTAATTCCGATGCAATTTCTGTGTTTCATCGTCAATAAGAAGGTCAGAGGGATACAGTAAACGCTTAAGTGAAGCATCGGAATCTATAACAAGTGTCACAGGAATGGTTCAAAACATAGACAGTAAGAAGAGTCAGTCTTCTTGAACTTAAGTGGGCATTTTGCCTTTTGTATTTAATTCCGATGCAATTTCTGTGTTTCATCGTCAATTAGAAGGTCAGAGGGATACAGTTACCTGAAGTGAATCATCGGATTCTATAACTAATGTCACCGGAATGGTAGAAAACATTGACAGTAAGAAGAGTCAGTCTTCTTGTACTTAAGTCGGCATTGTGCCTTTTGTATTTAATTAAGATGCGATTTCTGTGTTTCATCGTCAATAAAGAGGTCAGAGGGATACAGGAAACCTGAAGTGAAGCATCGGAATCTAAAACTAGTGTCACAGGATTGGTTCAAAACATAGACATTAGGAAGAGTCAGTCTTCTTGTACTTATGTCGGCTTGTGCCTTTTGTATTTAATTCCGATGCAATTTCTGTGTTTCATCGTCAATAAGAAGGTCAGAGGGATACAGTAAAACTGAAGTGAAGCATGGGAACCTATAACTAGTGTCACAGGAATGGTTCAAATCATAGACAGTAAGAAGAGTCAGTCTTCTTGAACTTAAGTGGGCATTTTGCCTTTTGTATTTAATTCCGATGCAATTTCTGTGCTTCATCGTCAATAAGAAGGTCAGCTGGATACAGTAAACCTGAAGTGAACCATCGGAATCTATAACTAGTGTCACAGGAATGGCTCAAAACATAGACAGTAAGAAGAGCCAGTCTTCTTGTACTTATGTCGCCATTGTGCCATTTGTAAATAATTCCGATGCAATTTCTGTGTTTCATCATCAGTAAGAAGCTAAGAGGGATACGGTAAATCTGAAGTGAAGCATCGGAATCTATAACTAGTGTCACAGGAATGGTTCAAAACATAGACAATAAGAAGGGGCATTCTTCTTGTTCTTAAGTCGGCATTGTGCCTTTTGTATTTAATTCCGATGCAATTTACGTGTTTCATCGTCAATAAGAAGGTCAGAGGGATACAGTAAACCTGAAGTGAAGCATCGGAATCTATAACTAGTGTTACAGAAATGGTTCAAAACATAGACAGTAAGAAAAGCCAGTCTTCTTGCACTTGAGTCGGCATTGTGCCTTTTGTATTTAATTCCGATGCAATTTCTGTGTTTCATCGTCAATAAGAAGCTCAGAGGGATACAGTAAACCTGAAGTGAAGCATCGGAATCTATAACTAGTGTTACAGAAATGGTTCAAAACATAGACAGTAAGAAAAGCCAGTCTTCTTGCACTTGAGTCGGCATTGTGCCTTTTGTATTTAATTCCGATGCAATTTCTGTGTTTCATCGTCAATAAGAAGGTCAGAGGGATACAGTAAACCCTTAAGTGAATCATCGGAATCTATAACTAGTGTCACAGGGATGGTTCAAAACACAGACAGCAGGAATAGTCAGTTTTCTTGTACTTAATTCGGCATTGGGCCTATTGAATATTATTACGATGCAATTTCTGTGTTTCTTCGTCAATAAGAAGGTCTGAGGGATACAGTAAACCTGAAGGGAAGCATCGGAATCTATAACTAGTGTCACAGGAATGGTTCAAACATAGACAGTAGGAAGAGTCAGTCTTCTTGTACTTAATTCGGCATTCTGCCTTTTGTAGTTAATTAAGATTTAATTTCTGTGTTTCATCGTCAATAATAAGGTCAGAGGGATACAGTAAACCTGAAGTGAAGCATCGGAATCTATAACTAGTGTCACAGGAACGGTTCAAAAACATAGTCAGTAAGAAGAGTCAATCTTCTTGTACTTAAGTCGGCATTGGGCCTTTTGTATTTAATTAAGATGCAATATCTGTGTTTCATCGGGAATAGGAAGGTGAAAGGGATACAGTAAACCTGGAGTGAAGCTTCGGAAATTTATAACTAGTGTCACAGGAATGGTTCAAATCTTAGACAGTAGGAAGAGTCAGTCTTCTTGTACTTAAGTCGGCATTGTGCCTTTTGTATATAATTCCAATGCAATTTCTGTTTTTCATCGTCAATAAGAAGCTTAGAGGGATACAGTAGACCTGAAGTGAAGCATCGGAATCAATAACTAGTGTCACAGGTATGGTTCAAAACATAGACAGTAAGAAGATTCAGTTTTCTTGTACTTAAGTCGGCGTTGTGCCTTTTGTATTTAATTCCGATGCAATTTCTGTGTTTCATCGTCAATATGAAGGTCAGATCGATACAGTAAACCTGAAGTGAAGCATCTGAATCTATAACTTGTGTCACAGGAATGGTTCAAAGCATAGACAGTAAGAAGAGTCTGTCTTTTTGTACTTAAGTGGGCATTGTGCCATTTGTTTTTAATTCCGATGCAGTTTCTGTGATTCATCGTCAATACAAAGGTCAGAGGGATACAGTAAACCTGAAGTGAAGCATCGGAATCCATAACTAGTGTCACAGGAATGGTTCAAAACATAGACAGTAAGAAGGGTCAGTCTTCTTATACTTAAGTCGGCATTGGGCCTTTTGTATTTAATTCCGATGCAATATCTGTGTTTCTTCGTCAATAAGAAGGTCAGAGGGATACGGTAAACCTCAGGTGAAGCATCGGAATCTATAACTCGTGTCACAGAAATGGTTCAAAACATAGACAGTAAGAAAAGCCAGTCTTCTTGTACTTGGGTCGGCATTGTGCCTTTTGTATTTAATTCCGATGCAATTTCTGTGTTTCATCGTCAATGAGAAGGTCAGAGGGATACAGTAAACGCTTAAGTGAAGCATCGGAATCTAAACTAGTGTCACAGGAATGGTTCAAAACATAGACAGTTAGAAGAGTCAGTTTTCTTGTACTTAAGTCGGCATTGTGCCTTTTGTATTTAATTCCGATGCAATTTTTGTGTTTCATTGTCAATAAGAAGGTCACAGGGATACAGTAAACCTGAAATGAAGCTTCGGAAACTATAACTAGTGTCACAGGAATGGTTCAAAACATAAACAATAAAAAGAGTCAGTTTTTTTTGTACTAAGGTCGGCATTGTGCCTTTTGTATTTAATTCTGATGCAATTTCTGTGTTTTTTCGTCAATAAGATCGTCAGAGGGATACAGTAAACCTGAAATGAATGATCGGAATCTATAACTAAGGTCACAGGAATGGTTCAAAACATAGACAGTAAGAAGAGTCAGTCTTCTTGTACTTAAGTCGGCAATGTGCCTCTTGTATTTAATTCCGATATAATTTACGTAATTCATCGTCAATAAGTAGGTCAGAGGGATACAGTAAACCTGAAGTGAGGCATCGGAATCTATAACTAGTGTCACAGGAATGGTTCAAACCATAGACAGTAAGATGAGTTAGTGTTCTTGTACTGAAGTCGGCATTGTGCCTTTTGTATTTAATTAAAATGCTATTTCTATGTTTCATCGTCAATAAGAAGGTCAGAGGGATACACTAAACCTGAAGTGAAGCATCGGAATCTATAACTAGTGTCACAGGAATGGTTCAAAACATAGACAGTAAGAAGAGTCAGTCTTCTTGTACTTAAGTCGGCATTGTGCCTTTTGTATATAATTACGATGCAATTTCTGTGTTTCATCGTCAATAAGAAGGTCAGCTGGATACAGTTACCTGAAGTGAATCATCGGATTCTATAACTAATGTCACCGGAATGGTAGAAAATATTGACAGTAAGAAGAGTCAGTCTTCTTGTACTTAAGTCGGCATTGTGTCTTTTGTATTTAATGAAGATGCGATTTCTGTGTTTCATCGTCAATAAAGAGGTCAGAGGGATACAGGAAACCGGAAGTGATTCATCGGAATCTAAAACTAGTGTCACAGGATTGGTTCAAAACATAGACATTAGGAAGAGTCAGTCTTCTTGTACTTATGTCGGCATTGTGCCTTTTGTATTTAATTCCGATGCAATTTCTGTGCCTCATCGTCAATAAGAAGGTCAGCTGGATACAGTAAACCTGAAGTGAAGCATCGGAATCTATAACTAGTGTCACAGGAATGGCTCAAAACATAGACAGTAAGAAGGGCCGGTCTTCTTGTACTTGAGTCGGCATTGTGCCTTTTGTATTTAATTCCGATGAATTTTCTGTGTTTGATCGTCAATAAGAAGGTCAGAGGGATACAGTAAACCTGAAGTAAAGCATCGGAATCTATAACTAGTGTCACAGGAATGGTTCAAAACATTGACAGTAAGAGGAGTCAGTCTTCTTGTTCTTAAGTCGGCATTGTGCCTTTTGTATTTAATTCCGATGCAATTTACGTGTTTCATCGTCAATAAGAAGGTCAGAGGGATACAGTAAACCTGAAGTGAAGCATCGGAATCTATAACTAGTGTCACAGGAATGGCGCAAAACATAGACAGTAAGAAGAGCCAGTCTTCTTGTACTTATGTCGCCATTGTGCCTTTTGTAAATAATTCCGATGCAATTTCTGTGTTTCATCGTCAATAAGAAGCTCACAGGGATACGGTAAATCTGAAGTGAAGCATCGGAATCTATAACTAGTGTCACAGGAATGGTTCAAAACATAGACAATAAGAAGGGGCATTCTTCTTGTCCTTAAGTCGGCATTGTGCCTTTTGTATTTAATTCCGATGCAATTTACGTGTTTCATCGTCAATAAGAAGGTCAGAGGGATACAGTAAACCTGAAGTGAAGCATCGGAATCTATAACTAGTGGCACAGGAATGGCTCAAAACATAGACAGTAAGAAGAGCCAGTCTTCTTGTACTTATGTCGCCATTGTGCCTTTTGTAAATAATTCCGATGCAATTTCTGTGTTTCATCATCAATAAGAAGCTAAGAGGGATACGGTAAATCTGAAGTGAAGCATCGGAATCTATAACTAGTGTCACAGGAATGGTTCAAAACATAGACAATAAGAAGGGGCATTCTTCTAGTTCTTAAGTCGGCATTGTGCCTTTTGTATTTAATTCCGATGCAATTTACGTGTTTCATCGTCAATAAGAAAGTCAGAGGGATACAGTAAACCCGAAGTGAAGTATCGGAATCTATAACTAGTGTTACAGAAATGGTTCAAAACATAGACAGTAAGAAAAGCCAGTCTTCTTGCACTCGAGTCGGCATTGTGCGTTTTGTATTTAATTCCGATGCAATTTCTGTGTTTCATCGTCAATAAGAAGCTCAGAGGGATACAGTAAACCTGAAGTGAAGCATCGGAATCTATAACTAGTGTTACAGAAATGGTTCAAACCATAGACAGTAAGATGAGTTAGTGTTCTTGTACTGAAGTCGGCATTGTGCCTTTTGTATTTAATTAAAATGCTATTTCTATGTTTCATCGTCAATAAGAAGGTCAGAGGGATACACTAAACCTGAAGTGAAGCATCGGAATCTATAACTAGTGTCACAGGAATGGTTCAAAACATAGACAGTAAGAAGAGTCAGTCTTCTTGTACTTAAGTCGGCATTGTGCCTTTTGTATATAATTACGATGCAATTTCTGTGTTTCATCGTCAATAAGAAGGTCAGCTGGATACAGTTACCTGAAGTGAATCATCGGATTCTATAACTAATGTCACCGGAATGGTAGAAAATATTGACAGTAAGAAGAGTCAGTCTTCTTGTACTTAAGTCGGCATTGTGTCTTTTGTATTTAATGAAGATGCGATTTCTGTGTTTCATCGTCAATAAAGAGGTCAGAGGGATACAGGAAACCGGAAGTGATGCATCGGAATCTAAAACTAGTGTCACAGGATTGGTTCAAAACATAGACATTAGGAAGAGTCAGTCTTCTTGTACTTATGTCGGCATTGTGCCTTTTGTATTTAATTCCGATGCAATTTCTGTGCCTCATCGTCAATAAGAAGGTCAGCTGGATACAGTAAACCTGAAGTGAAGCATCGGAATCTATAACTAGTGTCACAGGAATGGCTCAAAACATAGACAGTAAGAAGGGCCGGTCTTCTTGTACTTGAGTCGGCATTGTGCCTTTTGTATTTAATTCCGATGAATTTTCTGTGTTTGATCGTCAATAAGAAGGTCAGAGGGATACAGTAAACCTGAAGTAAAGCATCGGAATCTATAACTAGTGTCACAGGAATTGTTCAAAACATTGACAGTAAGAGGAGTCAGTCTTCTTGTTCTTAAGTCGGCATTGTGCCTTTTGTATTTAATTCCGATGCAATTTACGTGTTTCATCGTCAATAAGAAGGTCAGAGGGATACAGTAAACCTGAAGTGAAGCATCGGAATCTATAACTAGTGTCACAGGAATGGCGCAAAACATAGACAGTAAGAAGAGCCAGTCTTCTTGTACTTATGTCGCCATTGTGCCTTTTGTAAATAATTCCGATGCAATTTCTGTGTTTCATCGTCAATAAGAAGCTCAGAGGGATACGGTAAATCTGAAGTGAAGCATCGGAATCTATAACTAGTGTCACAGGAATGGTTCAAAACATAGACAATAAGAAGGGGCATTCTTCTAGTTCTTAAGTCGGCATTGTGCCTTTTGTATTTAATTCCGATGCAATTTACGTGTTTCATCGTCAATAAGAAAGTCAGAGGGATACAGTAAACCCGAAGTGAAGTATCGGAATCTATAACTAGTGTCACAGGATTGGTTCAAACATAGACAGTAGGAAGAGTCAGTCTTCTTGTACTTAATTCGGCATTGTGCCTTTTGTAGTTAATTAAGATTTAATTTCTGTGTTTCATCGTCAATAATAAGGTCAGAGGGATACAGTAAACCTGAAGTGAAGCATCGGAATCTATAACTAGTATCACAGGAATGGTTCAAAAACATAGTCAGTAAGAAGAGTCAATCTTCTTGTACTTAAGTCGGCATTGGGCCTTTTGTATATAATTCCAATGCAATTTCTGTGTTTCATCGTCAATAAGAAGCTTAGAGGGATACAGTAGACCTGAAGTGAAGCATCGGAATCAATAACTAGTGTCACAGGTATGGTTCAAAACATAGACAGTAAGAAGATTCAGTTTTCTTGTACTTAAGTCGGCATTGTGCCTTTTGTATATAATTCCAATGCAATTTCTGTGTTTCATCGTCAATAAGAAGCTTAGAGGGATACAGTAGACCTGAAGTGAAGCATCGGAATCAGTAACTAGTGTCACAGGTATGGTTCAAAACATAGACAGTAAGAAGATTCAGTTTTCTTGTACTTAAGTCGGCTTTGTGCCTTTTGTATTTAATTCCGATGCAATTTCTGTGTTTCATCGTCAATATGAAGGTCAGATCGATACAGTAAACCTGAAGTGAAGCATCTGAATCTATAACTTGTGTCACAGGAATGGTTCAAAGCATAGACAGTAAGAAGAGTCTGTCTTTTTGTACTTAAGTGGGCATTGTGCCATTTGTTTTTAATTCCGATGCAGTTTCTGTGATTCATCGTCAATACAAAGGTCAGAGGGATACAGTAAACCTGAAGTGAAGCATCGGAATCTATAACTAGTGTCACAGGAATGGTTCAAAACATAGACAGTAAGAAGGGTCAGTCTTCTTATACTTAAGTCGGCATTGGGCCTTTTGTATTTAATTCCGATGCAATATCTGTGTTTCTTCGTCAATAAGAAGGTCAGAGGGATACAGTAAACCTGAGGTGAAGCATCGGAATCTATAACTCGTGTCACAGAAATGGTTCAAAACATAGACAGTAAGAAAAGCCAGTCTTCTTGTACTTGGGTCGGCATTGTGCCTTTTGTATTTAATTCCGATGCAATTTCTGTGTTTCATCGTCAATGAGAAGGTCAGAGGGATACAGTAAACGCTTAAGTGAAGCATCGGAATCAATAACTAGTGTCACAGGAATGGTTCAAAACATAGACAGTTAGAAGAGTCAGTTTTCTTGTACTTAAGTCGGCATTGTGCCTTTTGTATTTAATTCCGATGCAATTTTTGTGTTTCATTGTCAATAAGAAGGTCACAGGGATACAGTAAACCTGAAATGAAGCTTCGGAAACTATAACTAGTGTCACAGGAATGGTTCAAAACATAAACAATAAAAAGAGTCAGTTTTTTTGTACTAAGGTCGGCATTGTGCCCTTTGTATTTAATTCCGATGCAATTTCTGTGTTTCATTGTCAATAAGAAGGTCAGAGGGATACAGTAAATCTGAAGTGAAGCATCGGAATTTATAACTACTGTCACAGGATTGGTTCAAAAAATAGACAGTAAGAAGGGTCAGTCTTCTTGTACTTAAGTCGGCATTGTGCCTTTTGTATTTAATTCCGATGCAATATCTGTGTTTCTTCGTCAATAAGAAGGTCAGAGGGATACAGTAAACCTGAAGTGACGAATCGGAATCTATAACTAGTGTCACAGAAATGGTTCAAAACATAGACAGTAGGAAGAGACAGTCTTCTTGTACTTGAGTCGGCATTGTGCCTTTTGTATTTAATTCCGATACAATTTCTGTGTTTTTTCGTCAATAAAATCGTCAGAGGGATACAGTAAACCTGAAATGAAGCATCGGAATCTATAACTAGAGTCACAGGAATGGTTCAAAACATAGACAGTAAGAAGAGTCAGTCTTCTTGTACTTAAGTCGGCAATGTGCCTCTTGTATTTAATTCCGATATAATTTACGTAATTCATCGTCAATAAGTAGGTCAGAGGGATACAGTAAACCTGAAGTGAGGCATCGGAATCTATAACTAGTGTCACAGGAATGGTTCAAACCATAGACAGTAAGATGAGTTAGTGTTCTTGTACTGAAGTCGGCATTGTGCCTTTTGTATTTAATTAAAATGCTATTTCTATGTTTCATCGTCAACAAGAAGGTCAGAGGGATACAGTAAACCTGAAGTGAAGCATCGGAATCTATAACTAGTGTCACAGGAATGGTTCAAAACATAGACAGTAAGAAGTGTCAGTCTTCTTGTACTTAAGTCGGCATTGTGCCTTTTGTATATAATTACGATGCAATTTCTGTGTTTCATCGTCAATAAGAAGGTCAGCTGGATACAGTTACCTGAAGTGAATCATCGGATTCTATAACTAATGTCACCGGAATGGTAGAAAATATTGACAGTAAGAGGAGTCAGTCTTCTTGTACTTAAGTCGGCATTGTGCCTTTTGTATTTAATTAAGATGCGATTTCTGTGTTTCATCGTCAATAAAGAGGTCAGAGGGATACAGGAAACCGGAAGTGATGCATCGGAATCTAAAACTAGTGTCACAGGATTGGTTCAAAACATAGACATTAGGAAGAGTCAGTCTTCTTGTACTTATGTCGGCATTGTGCCTTTTGTATTTAATTCCGATGCAATTTCTGTGTTTCATCGTCAATAAGAAGGTCAGAGGGATACAGTAAAACTGAAGTGAAGCATGGGAACCTATAACTAGTGTCACAGGAATGGTTCAAATCATAGACAGTAAGAAGAGTCAGTCTTCTTGTACTTAAGTGGGCATTTTGCCTTTTGTATTTAATTCCGATGCAATTTCTGTGCTTCATCGTCAATAAGAAGGTCAGCTGGATACAGTAAACCTGAAGTGAAGCATCGGAATCTATAACTAGTGTCACAGGAATGGCTCAAAACATAGACAGTAAGAAGGGCCAGTCTTCTTGTACTTGAGTCGGCATTGTGCCTTTTGTATTTAATTCCGATGAATTTTCTGTGTTTGATCGTCAATAAGAAGGTCAGAGGGATACAGTAAACCTGAAGTAAAGCATCGGAATCTATAACTAGTGTCACAGGAATGGTTCAAAACATTGACAGTAAGAGGAGTCAGTCTTCTTGTTCTTAAGTCGGCATTGTGCCTTTTGTATTTAATTCCGATGCAATTTACGTGTTTCATCGTCAATAAGAAGGTCAGAGGGATACAGTAAACCTGAAGTGAAGCATCGGAATCTATAACTAGTGTCACAGGAATGGCTCAAAACATAGACAGTAAGAAGAGCCAGTCTTCTTGTACTTATGTCGCCATTGTGCCTTTTGTAAATAATTCCGATGCAATTTCTGTGTTTCATCGTCAATAAGAAGCTCAGAGGGATACGGTAAATCTGAAGTGAAGCATCGGAATCTATAACTAGTGTCACAGGAATGGTTCAAAACATAGACAATAAGAAGGGGCATTCTTCTTGTTCTTAAGTCGGCATTGTGCCTTTTGTATTTAATTCCGATGCAATTTACGTGTTTCATCGTCAATAAGAAGGTCAGAGGGATACAGTAAACCTGAAGTGAAGCATCGGAATGTATAACTAGTGGCACAGGAATGGCTCAAAACATAGACAGTAAGAAGAGCCAGTCTTCTTGTACTTATGTCGCCATTGTGCCTTTTGTAAATAATTCCGATGCAATTTCTGTGTTTCATCATCAATAAGAAGCTAAGAGGGATACGGTAAATCTGAAGTGAAGCATCGGAATCTATAACTAGTGTCACAGGAATGGTTCAAAACATAGACAATAAGAAGGGGCATTCTTCTTGTTCTTAAGTCGGCATTGTGCCTTTTGTATTTAATTCCGATGCAATTTACGTGTTTCATCGTCAATAAGAAAGTCAGAGGGATACAGTAAACCTGAAGTGAAGTATCGGAATCTATAACTAGTGTTACAGAAATGGTTCAAAACATAGACAGTAAGAAAAGCCAGTCTACTTGCACTTGAGTCGGCATTGTGCCTTTTGTATTTAATTCCGATGCAATTTCTGTGTTTCATCGTCAATAAGAAGCTCAGAGGGATACAGTAAACCTGAAGTGAAGCATCGGAATCTATAACTAGTGTTACAGAAATGGTTCAAAACATAGACAGTAAGAAAAGCCAGTCTTCTTGCACTTGAGTCGGCATTGTGCCTTTTGTATTTAATTCCGATGCAATTTCTGTGTTTCATCGTCAATAAGAAGGTCAGAGGGATACAGTAAACCCTTAAGTGAAGCATCGGAATCTGTAACTAGTGTCACAGGAATGGTTCAAAACATAGACAGTAAGAAGAGTCAGTTTTCTTGTACTTAATTCGGCATTGGGCCTATTGAATGTTATTACGATGCAATTTCTGTGTTTCTTCGTCAATAAGAAGGTCTGAGGGATACAGTAAACCTGAAGGGAAGCATCGGAATCTATAACTAGTGTCACAGAAATGGTTCAAAACATAGACAGTAAGGAGAGCCAGTCTTCTTGTACTTGTGGCGGCATTGTGCCTTTCGTATTTAATTCCGATGCAATCTATGTGTTTCTTCGTCAATAAGAAGGTCAGAGGGACACAGTAAACCTGAAGTGAAGCATCGGAATCTATAACTAGTGTCACAGGAATGGTTCAAAACATAGACAGTAAGAAGAGCCAGTCTTCTTGTACTTGGGTCGGCATTGTGCCTTTTGTATTTAATTCATATGCAACTTCTGTGTTTCATCGTCAATAAGAGCGTCAGAGGGATACAGTAAACCTGAAGTGAAGCATCGGAATCTATAACTAGTGTCACAGGAATGGTTCAAACATAGACAGTAGGAAGATTCAGTCTTCTTGTACTTAATTCGGCATTGTGCCTTTTGTAGTTAATTAAGATTTAATTTCTGTGTTTCATCGTCAATAATAAGGTCAGAGGGATACAGTAAACCTGAAGTGAAGCATCGGAATCTATAACTAGTATCACAGGAATGGTTCAAAAACATAGTCAGTAAGAAGAGTCAATCTTCTTGTACTTAAGTCGGCATTGGGCCTTTTGTATATAATTCCAATGCAATTTCTGTGTTTCATCGTCAATAAGAAGCTTAGAGGGATACAGTAGACCTGAAGTGAAGCATCGGAATCAATAACTAGTGTCACAGGTATGGTTCAAAACATAGACAGTAAGAAGATTCAGTTTTCTTGTACTTAAGTCGGCATTGTGCCTTTTGTATATAATTCCAATGCAATTTCTGTGTTTCATCGTCAATAAGAAGCTTAGAGGGATACAGTAGACCTGAAGTGAAGCATCGGAATCAGTAACTAGTGTCACAGGTATGGTTCAAAACATAGACAGTAAGAAGATTCAGTTTTCTTGTACTTAAGTCGGCTTTGTGCCTTTTGTATTTAATTCCGATGCAATTTCTGTGTTTCATCGTCAATATGAAGGTCAGATCGATACAGTAAACCTGAAGTGAAGCATCTGAATCTATAACTTGTGTCACAGGAATGGTTCAAAGCATAGACAGTAAGAAGAGTCTGTCTTTTTGTACTTAAGTGGGCATTGTGCCATTTGTTTTTAATTCCGATGCAGTTTCTGTGATTCATCGTCAATACAAAGGTCAGAGGGATACAGTAAACCTGAAGTGAAGCATCGGAATCTATAACTAGTGTCACAGGAATGGTTCAAAACATAGACAGTAAGAAGGGTCAGTCTTCTTATACTTAAGTCGGCATTGGGCCTTTTGTATTTAATTCCGATGCAATATCTGTGTTTCTTCGTCAATAAGAAGGTCAGAGGGATACAGTAAACCTGAGGTGAAGCATCGGAATCTATAACTCGTGTCACAGAAATGGTTCAAAACATAGACAGTAAGAAAAGCCAGTCTTCTTGTACTTGGGTCGGCATTGTGCCTTTTGTATTTAATTCCGATGCAATTTCTGTGTTTCATCGTCAATGAGAAGGTCAGAGGGATACAGTAAACGCTTAAGTGAAGCATCGGAATCAATAACTAGTGTCACAGGAATGGTTCAAAACATAGACATTTAGAAGAGTCAGTTTTCTTGTACTTAAGCCGGCATTGTGCCTTTTGTATTTAATTCCGATGCAATTTTTGTGTTTCATTGTCAATAAGAAGGTCACAGGGATACAGTAAACCTGAAATGAAGCTTCGGAAACTAAAACTAGTGTCACAGGAATGGTTCAAAACATAAACAATAAAAAGAGTCAGTTTTTTTGTACTAAGGTCGGCATTGTGCCCTTTGTATTTAATTCCGATGCAATTTCTGTGTTTCATTGTCAATAAGAAGGTCAGAGGGATACAGTAAATCTGAAGTGAAGCATCGGAATTTATAACTACTGTCACAGGATTGGTTCAAAAAATAGACAGTAAGAAGGGTCAGTCTTCTTGTACTTAAGTCGGCATTGTGCCTTTTGTATTTAATTCCGATGCAATATCTGTGTTTCTTCGTCAATAAGAAGGTCAGAGGGATACAGTAAACCTGAAGTGACGAATCGGAATCTATAACTAGTGTCACAGAAATGGTTCAAAACATAGACAGTAAGAAGAGACAGTCTTCTTGTACTTGAGTCGGCATTGTGCCTTTCGTATTTAATTCCGATACAATTTCTGTGTTTTTTCGTCAATAAGATCGTCAGAGGGATACAGTAAACCTGAAATGAAGCATCGGAATCTATAACTAGAGTCACAGGAATGGA
The DNA here is from genome assembly GCF_021461385.2 of Schistocerca piceifrons. Lineage (NCBI taxonomy): Eukaryota > Metazoa > Arthropoda > Insecta > Orthoptera > Acrididae > Schistocerca > Schistocerca piceifrons. The sequence continues at coordinate 22,153 of NW_025728076.1, forward strand.
TCAAAACATAGACAGTAAGAAGAGTCAGTCTTCTTGTACTTAAGTCGGCAATGTGCCTCTTGTATTTAATTCCGATATAATTTACGTAATTCATCGTCAATAAGTAGGTCAGAGGGATACAGTAAACCTGAAGTGAGGCATCGGAATCTATAACTAGTGTCACAGGAATGGTTCAAACCATACACAGTAAGATGAGTTAGTGTTCTTGTACTGAAGTCGGTATTGTGCCTTTTGTATTTAATTAAAATGCTATTTCTATGTTTCATCGTCAATAAGAAGGTCAGAGGGATACAGTAAACCTGAAGTGAAGCATCGGAATCTATAACTAGTGTCACAGGAATGGTTCAAAACATAGACAGTAAGAAGAGTCAGTCTTCTTGTACTTAAGTCGGCATTGTGCCTTTTGTATTTAATTAAGATGCGATTTCTGTGTTTCATCGTCAATAAAGAGGTCAGAGGGATACAGGAAACCGGAAGTGATGCATCGGAATCTAAAACTAGTGTCACAGGATTGGTTCAAAACATAGACATTAGGAAGAGTTAGTCTTCTTGTACTTAAGTGGGCATTTTGCCTTTTGTATTTAATTCCGATGCAATTTCTGTGCTTCATCGTCAATAAGAAGGTCAGCTGGATACAGTAATCCTGAAGTGAAGCATCGGAATCTATAAGTAGTGTCACAGGAATGGCTCAAAACATAGACAGTAAGAAGAGCCAGTCTTCTTGTACTTGAGTCGGCATTGTGCCTTTTGTATTTAATTCCGATGAATTTTCTGTGTTTGATCGTCAATAAGAAGGTCAGAGGGATACAGTAAACCTGAAGTAAAGCATCGGAATCTATAACTAGTGTCACAGGAATGGTTCAAACATTGACAGTAAGATAAGTCAGTCTTCTTGTTCTTAAGTCGGCATTCTGCCTTTTGTATTTAATTCCGATGCATTTTACGTGTTTCATCGTCAATAAGAAGGTCAGAGGGATACAGTAAACCTGAAGTGAAGCATCGGAATCTATAACTAGTGTCACAGGAATGGCTCAAAACATAGACAGTAAGAAGAGCCAGTCTTCTTGTACTTATGTCGCCATTGTGCCTTTTGTAAATAATTCCGATGCAATTTCTGTGTTTCATCGTCAATAAGAAGCTCAGAGGGATACGGTAAATCTGAAGTGAAGCATCGGAATCTATAACTAGTGTCACAGGAATGGTTCAAAACATAGACAATAAGAAGGGGCATTCTTCTTGTTCTTAAGTCGGCATTGTGCCTTTTGTATTTAATTCCGATGCAATTTACGTGTTTCATCGTCAATAAGAAGGTCAGAGGGATACAGTAAACCTGAAGTGAAGCATCGGAATCTATAACTAGTGTCACAGGAATGGCTCAAAACATAGACAGTAAGAAGAGCCAGTCTTCTTGTACTTATGTCGCCATTGTGCCTTTTGTAAATAATTCCGATGCAATTTCTGTGTTTCATCATCAATAAGAAGCTAAGAGGGATACGGTAAATCTGAAGTGAAGCTTCGGAATCTATAACTAGTGTCACAGGAATGGTTCAAAACATAGACAATAAGAAGGGGCATTCTTCTTGTTCTTAAGTCGGCATTGTGCCTTTTGTATTTAATTCCGATGCAATTTACGTGTTTCATCGTCAATAAGAAGGTCAGAGGGATACAGTAAACCTGAAGTGAAGCATCGGAATCTATAACTAGTGTTACAGAAATGGTTCAAAACATAGACAGTAAGAAAAGCCAGTCTTCTTGCACTTTAGTCGGCATTGTGCCTTTTGTATTTAATTCCGATGCAATTTCTGTGTTTCATCGTCAATAAGAAGCTCAGAGGGATACAGTAAACCTGAAGTGAAGCATCGGAATCTATAACTAGTGTTACAGAAATGGTTCAAAACATAGACAGTAAGAAAAGCCAGTCTTCTTGCACTTGAGTCGGCATTGTGCCTTTTGTATTTATTCCGATGCAATTTCTGTGTTTCATCGTCAATAAGAAGGTCCGAGGGATACAGTAAACCCTTAAGTGAAGCATCGGAATCTGTAACTAGTGTCACAGGAATGGTTCAAAACATAGACAGTAAGAAGAGTCAGTTTTCTTGTACTTAATTCGGCATTGGGCCTATTGAATATTATTACGATGCAATTTCTGTGTTTCTTTGTCAATAAGAAGGTCTGAGGGATACAGTAAACCTGAAGGGAAGCATCGGAATCTATAACTAGTGTCACAGAAATGGTTCAAAACATAGACAGTAAGGAGAGCCAGTCTTCTTGTACTTGTGGCGGCATTGTGCCTTTCGTACTTAATTCCGATGCAATCTATGTGTTTCTTCGTCAATAAGAAGGTCAGAGGGACACAGTAAACCTGAAGTGAAGCATCGGAATCTATAACTAGTGTCACAGGAATGGTTCAAAATATAGACAGTAAGAAGAGCCAGTCTTCTTGTACTTGGGTCGGCATTGTGCCTTTTGTATTTAATTCATATGCAACTTCTGTGTTTCATCGTCAATAAGAGCGTCAGAGGGATACAGTAAACCTGAAGTGAAGCATCGGAATCTATAACTAGTGTCACAGGAATGGTTCAAACATAGACAGTAGGAAGAGTCAGTCTTCTTGTACTTAATGCGGCATTGTGCCTTTTGTAGTTAATTAAGATTTAATTTCTGTGTTTCATCGTCAATAATAAGGTCAGAGGGATACAGTAAACCTGAAGTGAAGCATCGGAATCTATAAGTAGTGTCACAGGAATGGTTCAAAAACATAGTCAGTAAGAAGAGTCAATCTTCTTGTACTTAAGTCGGCATTGGGCCTTTTGTATATAATTCCAATGCAATTTCTGTGTTTCATCGTCAATAAGAAGCTTAGAGGGATACAGTAGACCTGAAGTGAAGCATCGGAATCAATAACTAGTGTCACAGGTATGGTTCAAAACATAGACAGTAAGAAGATTCAGTTTTCTTGTACTTAAGTCGGCATTGTGCCTTTTGTATATAATTCCAATGCAATTTCTGTGTTTCATCGTCAATAAGAAGCTTAGAGGGATACAGTAGACCTGAAGTGAAGCATCGGAATCAGTAACTAGTGTCACAGGTATGGTTCAAAACATAGACAGTAAGAAGATTCAGTTTTCTTGTACTTAAGTCGGCTTTGTGCCTTTTGTATTTAATTCCGATGCAATTTCTGTGTTTCATCGTCAATATGAAGGTCAGATCGATACAGTAAACCTGAAGTGAAGCATCTGAATTTATAACTTGTGTCACAGGAATGGTTCAAAGCATAGACAGTAAGAAGAGTCTGTCTTTTTGTACTTAAGTGGGCATTGTGCCATTTGTTTTTAATTCCGATGCAGTTTCTGTGATTCATCGTCAATACAAAGGTCAGAGGGATACAGTAAACCTGAAGTGAAGCATCGGAATCTATAACTAGTGTCACAGGAATGGTTCAAAACATATACAGTAAGAAGGGTCAGTCTTCTTATACTTAAGTCGGCATTGGGCCTTTTGTATTTAATTCCGATGCAATATCTGTGTTTCTTCGTCAATAAGAAGGTCAGAGGGATACAGTAAACCTGAGGTGAAGCATCGGAATCTATAACTCCTGTCACAGAAATGGTTCAAAACATAGACAGTAAGAAAAGCCAGTCTTCTTGTACTTGGGTCGGCATTGTGCCTTTTGTATTTAATTCCGATGCAATTTCTGTGTTTCATCGTCAATGAGAAGGTCAGAGGGATACAGTAAACGCTTAAGTGAAGCATCGGAATCTATAACTAGTGTCACAGGAATGGTTCAAAACATAGACAGTTAGAAGAGTCAGTTTTCTAGTACTTAAGTCGGCATTGTGCCTTTTGTATTTAATTCCGATGCAATTTTTGTGTTTCATTGTCAATAAGAAGGTCACAGGGATACAGTAAATCTGAAGTGAAGCATCGGAATTTATAACTACTGTCACAGGATTGGTTCAAAAAATAGACAGTAAGAAGGGTCAGTCTTCTTGTACTTAAGTCGGCATTGTGCCTTTTGTATTTAATTCCGATGCAATATCTGTGTTTCTTCGTCAATAAGAAGGTCAGAGGGATACAGTAAACCTGAAGTGACGAATCGGAGTCTATAACTAGTGTCACAGAAATGGTTCAAAACATAGACAGTAAGAAGAGACAGTCTTCTTGTACTTGAGTCGGCACTGTGCCTTTTGTATTTAATTCCGATACAATTTCTGTGTTTTTTCGTCAATAAGATCGTCAGAGGGATACAGTAAACCTGAAATGAAGCATCGGAATCTATAACTAGAGTCACAGGAATGGTTCAAAACATAGACAGTAAGAAGAGTCAGTCTTCTTGTACTTAAGTTGGCATTGTGCCTCTTGTATTTAATTCCGATATAATTTACGTAATTCATCGTCAATAAGTAGGTCAGAGGGATACAGTAAACCTGAAGTGAGGCATCGGAATCTATAACTAGTGTCACAGGAATGGTTCAAACCATAGACAGTAAGATGAGTTAGTGTTCTTGTACTGAAGTCGGCGTTGTGCCTTTTCTATTTAATTAAAATGCTATTTCTATGTTTCATCGTCAATAAGAAGGTCAGAGGGATACAGTAAACCTGAAGTGAAGCATCGGAATCTATAACTAGTGTCACAGGAATGGTTCAAAACATAGACAGTAAGAAGAGTCAGTCTTCTTGTACTTAAGTCGGCATTGTGCCTTTTGTATATAATTACGATGCAATTTCTGTGCTTCATCGTCAATAAGAAGGTCAGCTGGATACAGTTACCTGAAGTGAATCATCGGATTCTATAACTAATGTCACCGGAATGGTAGAAAACATTGACAGTAAGAAGAGTCAGTCTTCTTGTACTTAAGTCGGCATTGTGCCTTTTGTATTTAATTTAGATGCGATTTCTGTGTTTCATCGTCAATAAAGAGGTCAGAGGGATACAGGAAACCGGAAGTGATGCATCGGAATCTAAAACTAGTGTCACAGGATTGGTTCAAAACATAGACATTAGGCAGAGTCAGTCTTCTTGTACTTATGTCGGCATTGTGCCTTTTGTATTTAATTCCGATGCAATTTCTGTGTTTCATCGTCAATAAGAAGGTCAGAGGGATACAGTAAAACTGAAGTGAAGCATGGGAACCTATAACTAGTGTCACAGGAATTGTTCAAATCATAGACAGTAAGAAGAGTCAGTCTTCTTGTACTTAAGTGGGCATTTTGCCTTTTGTATTTAATTCCGATGCAATTTCTGTGCTTCATCGTCAATAAGAAGGTCAGGGGGATACAGTAAACCTGAAGTGAAGCATCGGAATCTATAACTAGTGTCACAGGAATGGCTCAAAACATAGACAGTAAGAAGAGCCAGTCTTCTTGTACTTATGTCGCCATTGTGCCTTTTGTAAATAATTCCGATGCAATTTCTGTGTTTCATCGTCAATATGAAGCTCAGAGGGATACGGTAAATCTGAAGTGAAGCATCGGAATCTATAACTAGTGTCACAGGAATGGTTCAAAACATAGACAATAAGAAGGGGCATTCTTCTTGTTCTTAAGTCGGCATTGTGCCTTTTGTATTTAATTCCGATGCAATTTACGTGTTTCATCGTCAATAAAAAGGTCAGAGGGATACAGTAAACCTGAAGTGAAGCATCGGAATCTATAACTCCTGTCACAGAAATGGTTCAAAACATAGACAGTAAAAAAAGCCAGTCTTCTTGTACTTGGGTCGGCATTGTGCCTTTTGTATTTAATTCCGATGCAATTTCTGTGTTTCATCGTCAATGAGAAGGTCAGAGGGATACAGTGAACTCTTAAGTGAAGCATCGGAATCTATAACTAGTGTCACAGGAATGGCTCAAAACATAGACAGTAAGAAGAGCCAGTCTTCTTGTACTTATGTCGCCATTGTGCCTTTTGTAAATAATTCCGATGCAATTTCTGTGTTTCATCATCAATAAGAAGCTAAGAGGGATACGGTAAATCTGAAGTGAAGCATCGGAATCTATAACTAGTGTCACAGGAATGGTTCAAAACATAGACAATAAGAAGGGGCATTCTTCTTGTTCTTAAGTCGGCATTGTGCGTGTTGTATTTAATTCCGATGCAATTTACGTGTTTCATCGTCAATAAGAAGGTCAGAGGGATACAGTAAACCTGAAGTGAAGCATCTGAATCTATAACTAGTGTTACAGAAATGGTTCAAAACATAGACAGTAAGAAAAGCCAGTCTTCTTGCACTTGAGTCGGCATTGTGCCTTTTGTATTTAATTCCGATGCAATTTCTGTGTTTCATCGTCAATAAGAAGCTCAGAGGGATACAGTAAACCTGAAGCGAAGCATCGGAATCTATAACTAGTGTTACAGAAATGGTTCAAAACATAGACAGTAAGAAAAGCCAGTCTTCTTGCACTTGAGTCGGCATTGTGCCTTTTGTATTTAATTCCGATGCAATTTCTGTGTTTCATCGTCAATAAGAAGGTCAGAGGGATACAGTAAACCCTTAAGTGAAGCATCGGAATCTGTAACTAGTGTCACAGGAATGGTTCAAAACATAGACAGTAAGAAGAGTCAGTTTTCTTGTACTTAATTCGGCATTGGGCCTATTGAATATTATTACGATGCAATTTCTGTGTTTCTTCGTCAATAAGAAGGTCTGAGGGATACAGTAAACCTGAAGGGAAGCATCGGAATCTATAACTAGTGTCACAGAAATGGTTCAAAACATAGACAGTAAGAAGACCCAGTCTTCTTGTACTTGTGTCGGCATTGTGCCTTTCGTATTTAATTCCGATGCAATCTATGTGTTTCCTCGTCAATAAGAAGGTCAGAGGGACACAGTAAACCTGAAGTGAAGCATCGGAATCTATAACTAGTGTCACAGGAATGGTTCAAAACATAGACAGTAAGAAGAGCCAGTCTTCTTGTACTTGGGTCGGCATTGTGCCTTTTGTATTTAATTCATATGCAACTTCTGTGTTTCATCGTCAATAAGAGCGTCAGAGGGATACAGTAAACCTGAAGTGAAGCATCGGAATCTATAACTAGTGTCACAGGAATGGTTCAAACATAGACAGTAGGAAGAGTCAGTCTTCTTGTACTTAATACGGCATTGTGCCTTTTGTAGTTAATTAAGATTTAATTTCTGTGTTTCATCGTCAATAATTAGGTCAGAGGGATACAGTAAACCTGAAGTGAAGCATCGGAATCTATAACTAGTGTCACAGGAATGGTTCAAAAACATAGTCAGTAAGAAGAGTCAATCTTCTTGTACTTAAGTCGGCATTGGGCCTTTTGTATTTAATTAAGATGCAATTTCTGTGTTTCATCGTGAATAGGAAGGTGAAAGGGATACAGTAAACCTCGAGTGAAGCTTCGGAAATTTATAACTAGTGTCACAGGAATGGTTCAAATCATAGACAGTAGGAAGAGTCAGTCTTCTTGTACTTAAGTCGGCATTGTGCCTTTTGTATATAATTCCAATGCAATTTCTCTGTTTCATCGTCAATAAGAAGCTTAGAGGGATACAGTAGACCTGAAGTGAAGCATCGGAATCAATAACTAGTGTCACAGGTATGGTTCAAAACATAGACAGTAAGAAGATTCAGTTTTCTTGTACTTAAGTCGGCATTGTGCCTTTTGTATTTAATTCCGATGCAATTTCTGTGTTTCATCGTCAATATGAAGGTCAGATCGATACAGTAAACCTGAAGTGAAGCATCTGAATCTATAACTTGTGTCACAGGAATGGTTAAAAGCATAGACAGTAAGAAGAGTCTGTCTTTTTGTACTTAAGTGGGCATTGTGGCATTTGTATTTAATTCCGATGCAGTTTCTGTGATTCATCGTCAATACAAAGGTCAGAGGGATACAGTAAACCTGAAGTGAAGCATCGGAATCTATAACTAGTGTCACAGGAATGGTTCAAAACATAGACAGTAAGAAGGGTCAGTCTTCTTATACTTAAGTCGGCATTGGGCCTTTTGTATTTAATTCCGATGCAATATCTGTGTTTCTTCGTCAATAAGAAGGTCAGAGGGATACAGTAAACCTGAAGTGAAGCATCGGAATCTATAACTCCTGTCACAGAAATGGTTCAAAACATAGACAGTAAAAAAAGCCAGTCTTCCTGTACTTGGGTCGGCATTGTGCCTTTTGTATTTAATTCCGATGCAATTTCTGTGTTTCATCGTCAATGAGAAGGTCAGAGGGGTACAGTGAACTCTTAAGTGAAGCATCGGAATCTATAACTAGTGTCACAGGAGTGGTTCAAAACATAGACAGTTAGAAGAGTCAGTTTTCTTGTACTTAAGTCGGCATTGTGCCTTTTGTATTTAATTCCGATGCAATTTTTGTGTTTCATTGTCAATAAGAAGGTCACAGGTATACAGTAAACCTGAAATGAAGCTTCGGAAACTATAACTAGTGTCACAGGAATGGTTCAAAACATAAACAATAAAAAGAGTCAGTTTTTTTGTACTAAGGTCGGCATTGTGCCTTTTGTATTTAATTCCGATGCAATTTCTGTGTTTCATTGTCAATAAGAAGGTCAGAGGGATACAGTAAACCTGAAGTGAAGCATCGGAATTTATAACTACTGTCACAGGATTGGTTCAAAAAATAGACAGTAAGAAGGGTCAGTCTTCTTGTACTTAAGTCGGCATTGTGCCTTTTGTATTTAATTCCGAAGCAATATCTGTGTTTCTTCGTCAATAAGAAGGTCAGAGGGATACAGTAAACCTGAAGTGACGAATCGGAATCTACAACTAGTGTCACAGATATGGTTCAAAACATAGACAGTAAGAAGAGACAGTCTTCTTGTACTTGAGCCTGCATTGTGCCTTTTGTATTTAATTCCGATACAATTTCTGTGTTTTTTCGTCAATAAGATCGTCAAAGGGATACAGTAAACCTGAAGTGAAGCATCGGAATCTATAACTAGTGTCACAGGAATGGTTCAAAACATAGACAGTAAGAAGAGTCAGTCTTCTTGTACTTAAGTCGGCATTGTGCCTTTTGTATATAATTACGATGCAATTTCTGTGTTTCATCGTCAATAAGAAGGTCAGCTGGATACAGTTACCTGAAGTGAATCATCGGATTCTATAACTAATGTCACCGGAATGGTAGAAAACATTGACAGTAAGAAGAGTCAGTCTTCTTGTACTTAAGTCGGCATTGTGCCTTTTGTATTGAATTAAGATGCGATTTCTGTGTTTCATCGTCAATAAAGAGGTCAGAGGGATACAGGAAACCGGAAGTGATGCATCGCAATCTAAAACTAGTGTCACAGGATTGGTTCAAATCATAGACATTAGGAAGAGTCAGTCTTCTTGTACTTATGTCGGCATTGTGCCTTTTGTATTTAATTCCGATGCAATTTCTGTGTTTCATCATCAATAAGAAGGTCAGAGGGATACAGTAAAACTGAAGTGAAGCATGGGAACCTATAACTAGTGTCACAGGAATGGTTCAAATCATAGACAGTAAGAAGAGTCAGTCTTCTTGTACTTAAGTGGGCATTTTGCCTTTTGTATTTAATTCCGATGCAATTTCTGTGTTTCATCGTCAATAAGAAGCTCAGAGGGATACGGTAAATCTGAAGTGAAGCATCGGAATCTATAACTAGTGTCACAGGAATGGTTCAAAACATAGACAATAAGAAGGGGCATTCTTCTTGTTCTTAAGTCGGCATTGTGCCTTTTGTATTTAATTCCAATGCAATTTACGTGTTTCATCGTCAATAAGAAGGTCAGAGGGATACAGTAAACCTGAAGTGAAGCATCGGAATCTATAACTAGTGTCACAGGAATGGTTCAAACATAGACAGTAAGAAGAGTCGGTCTTTTTGTACTTAAGTCGGCATTGTGCCTTTTGTATTTTATTCCGATGAATTTTCTGTGTTTGATCGTCAATACGAAGGTCAGAGGGAAACAGTATACATGATGTGAAGCATGGGAATCTATTACTAGTGTCACAGGAATGGTTCAAACCAATGACAGTAAGAAGAGTCAGTGTTCTTGTACTTAAGTCGGCATTGTGCCTTTTGTATTTAATTAAGATGCAATTTCTGTGTTTCATCGTCAATAAGAAGGTGAAAGGGATACAGTAAACCTGAAGTGAAGCATCGGAATCTATAACTAGTGTCACAGGAATGGTTCAAAACCTAGACAGTAAGAAGAGTCAGTCTTCTTGTACTTAAGTCGACATTGTGCCTTTTGTATGTATTTCCGATGCAATTTCTGTGTTTCATCGTCAATAAGAAGCTCACAAGGATACAGTAACCCTGAAGTGAAGCATCGGAATCTATAACTAGTGTCACAGGCATGGTTCAAAAAATAGACAGTAAGTAGAGTCAGTCTTTTTGTACTTAAGTCGCTATTGTGAATTTTTTTTTTATTCCGGTGCAATTTCTGTGTTTCATCGTCAATACGAAGGTCAGAGGGATACAGTAAAACTGAAGTGAAGCATCGGAATCTATAACTAGAGTCACAGGAATGGTTCAAAGCATAGAAAGTAAGAAGGATCTGTCTTCTTGAACTTAAGTCGGCATTGTGCCTTTTGTATATAATTACGATGCAATTTCTGTGTTTCATCGTCAATAAGAAGGTCAGCTGGATACAGTTACCTGAAGTGAATCATCGGATTCTATAACTAATGTCACCGGAATGGTAGAAAACATTGACAGTAAGAAGAGTCAGTCTTCTTGTACTTAAGTCGGCATTGTGCCTTTTGTATTTAATTAAGATGCAATTTCTGTGTTTCATCGTCAATAAGAAGGTGAAAGGGATACAGTAAACCTGAAGTGAAGCATCGGAATCTATAACTAGTGTCACAGGAATGGTTCAAAACATAGACAATAAGAAGGGGCATTCTTCTTGTTCTTAAGTCGGCATTGTGCCTTTTGTATTTAATTCCGATGCAATTTACGTGTTTCATCGTCAATAAGAAGGTCAGAGGGATACAGTAAACCTGAAGTGAAGCATCGGAATCTATAACTAGTGTTACAGAAATGGTTCAAACATAGACAGTAAGAAAAGCCAGTCTTCTTGCACTTGAGTCGGCATTGTGCCTTTTGTATTTAATTCCGATGCAATTTCTGTGTTTCATCGTCAATAAGAAGCTCAGAGGGATACAGTAAACCTGAAGTGAAGCATCGGAATCGATAACTAGTGTTACAGAAATGATTCAAAACATAGACAGTAAGAAAAGCCAGTCTTCTTGCACTTGAGTCGGCATTGTGCCTTTTGTATTTAATTCCGATGCAATTTCTGTGTTTCATCGTCAATAAGAAGGTCAGAGGGATACAGTAAACCCTTAAGTGAAGCATCGGAATCTGTAACTAGTGTCACAGGAATGGTTCAAAACATAGACAGTAAGAAGAGTCAGTTTTCTTGTACTTAATTCGGCATTGGGCCTATTGAATATTATTACGATGCAATTTCTGTGTTTCTTCGTCAATAAGAAGGTCTGAGGGATACAGTAAACCTGAAGTGAAGCATCGGAATCTATAACTAGTGTCACAGGAATGGTTCAAAAACATAGTCAGTAAGAAGAGTCTATCTTCTTGTACGTAAGTCGGCATTGGGCCTTTTGTATTTAATTAAGATGCAATTTCTGTGTTTCATCGTGAATAGGAAGGTGAAAGGGATACAGTAAACCTGGAGTGAAGCTTCGGAAATTTATAACTAGTGTCACAGGAATGGTTCAAATCATAGACAGTAGGAAGAGTCAGTCTTCTTGTACTTAAGTCGGCATTGTGCCTTTTGTATATAATTCCAATGCAATTTCTGTGTTTCATCGTCAATAAGAAGCTTAGAGGGATACAGTAGACCTGAAGTGAAGCATCGGAATCAATAACTAGTGTCACAGGTATGGTTCAAAACGTAGACAGTAAGAAGATTCAGTTTTCTTGGACTTAAGTCGGCATTGTGCCTTTTGTATTTAATTCCGATGCAATTTCTGTGTTTCATCGTCAATATGAAGGTCAGATCGATACAGTAAACCTGAAGTGAAGCATCTGAATCTATAACTTGTGTCACAGGAATGGTTCAAAGCATAGACAGTAAGAAGAGTCTGTCTTTTTGTACTTAAGTGGACATTGTGCCATTTGTATTTAATTCCGATGCAGTTTCTGTGATTCATCGTCAATACAAAGGTCAGAGGGATACAGTAAACCTGAAGTGAAGCATCGGAATCTATAACTAGTGTCACAGGAATGGTTCAAAACATAGACAGTAAGAAGGGTCAGTCTTCTTATACTTAAGTCGGCATTGGGCCTTTTGTATTTAATTCCGATGCAATATCTGTGTTTCTTCGTCAATAAGAAGGTCAGAGGGATACAGTAAACCTGAAGTGAAGCATCGGAATCTATAACTCCTGTCACAGAAATGGTTCAAAACATAGACAGTAAGAAAAGCCAGTCTTCTTGTACTTGGGTCGGCATTGAGCCTTTTGTATTTAATTCCGATGCAATTTCTGTGTTTCATCGTCAATGAGAAGGTCAGAGGGATACAGTGAACTCTTAAGTGAAGCATCGGAATGTATAACTAGTGTCACAGGAGTGGTTCAAAACATAGACAGTTAGAAGTGTCAGTTTTCTTGTACTTAAGTCGGCATTGTGCCTTTTGTATTTAATTACGATGCAATTTTTGTGTTTCATTGTCAATAAGAAGGTCACAGGGATACAGTAAACCTGAAATGAAGCTTCGGAAACTATAACTAGTGTCACAGGAATGGTTCAAAACATAAACAATAAAAAGAGTCAGTTTTTTTGTACTAAGGTCGGCATTGTGCCTTTTGTATTTAATTCCGATGCAATTTCTGTGTTTCATTGTCAATAAGAAGATCAGAGGGATACAGTAAACCTGAAGTGAAGCATCGGAATTTATAACTACTGTCACAGGATTGGTTCAAAAAATAGACAGTAAGAAGGGTCAGTCTTCTTGTACTTAAGTCGGCATTGTGCCTTTTGTATTTAATTCCGATGCAATATCTGTGTTTCTTCGTCAATAAGAAGGTCAGAGGGATACAGTAAACCTGAAGTGACGAATCGGAATCTACAACTAGTGTCACAGATATGGTTCAAAACATAGACAGTAAGAAGAGACAGTCTTCTTGTACTTGAGCCTGCATTGTGCCTTTTGTATTTAATTCCGATACAATTTCTGTGTTTTTTCGTCAATAAGATCGTCAAAAGGGATACAGTAAACCTGAAATGAAGCATCGGAATCTATAACTAGAGTCACAGGAATGGTTCAAAACATAGACAATAAGAAGAGTCAGTCTTCTTGTACTTAAGTCGGCAATGTGCCTCTTGTATTTAATTCCGATATAATTTACGTAATTCATCGTCAATAAGTAGGTCAGAGGGATACAGTAAACCTGAAGTGAGGCATCGGAATCTATAACTAGTGTCACAGGAATGGTTCAAACCATAGACAGTAAGATGAGTTAGTGTTCTTGTACTGAAGTCGGCATTGTGCCTTTTGTATTTAATTAAAATGCTATTTCTATGTTTCATCGTCAATAAGAAGGTCAGAGGGATACAGTAAACCTGAAGTGAAGCATCGGAATCTATAACTAGTGTCACAGGAATGGTTCAAAACATAGACAGTAAGAAGAGTCAGTCTTCTTGTACTTAAGTCGGCATTGTGCCTTTTGTATATAATTACGATGCAATTTCTGTGTTTCATCTTCAATAAGAAGGTCAGCTGGATACAGTTACCTGAAGTGAATCATCGGATTCTATAACTAATGTCACCGGAATGGTAGAAAACATTGACAGTAAGAAGAGTCAGTCTTCTTGTACTTAAGTCGGCATTGTGCCTTTTGTATTTAATTAAGATGCGATTACAGTGTTTCATCGTCAATAAAGAGGTCAGAGGGATACAGGAAACCCGAAGTGATGCATCGGAATCTAAAACTAGTGTCACAGGATTGGTTCAAAACATAGACATTAGGAAGAGTCAGTCTTCTTGTATTTATGTCGGCATTGTGCCTTTTGTATTTAATTCCGATGCAATTTCTGTGTTACATCATCAATAAGAAGGTCAGAGGGATACAGTAAAACTGAAGTGAAGCATGGGAACCTATAACTAGTGTCACAGGAATGGTTCAAATCATAGACAGTAAGAAGAGTCAGTCTTCTTGTACTTAAGTGGGCATTTTGCCTTTTGTATTTAATTCCGATGCAATTTCTGTGTTTCATCGTCAATAAGAAGCTCAGAGGGATACGGTAAATCTGAAGTGAAGCATCGGAATCTATAACTAGTGTCACAGGAATGGTTCAAAACATAGACAATAAGAAGGGGCATTCTTCTTGTTCTTAAGTCGGCATTGTGCCTTTTGTATTTAATTCCGATGCAATTTACGTGTTTCATCGTCAATAAGAAGGTCAGAGGGATACAGTAAACCTGAAGTGAAGCATCGGAATCTATAACTAGTGTCACAGGAATGGTTCAAACATAGACAGTAAGAAGAGTCAGTCTTTTTGTACTTAAGTCGGCATTGTGCCTTTTGTATTTAATTCCGATGAATTTTCTGTGTTTGATCGTCAATACGAAGGTCAGAGGGAAACAGTATACATGATGTGAAGCATGGGAATCTATTACTAGTGTCACAGGAATGGTTCAAACCAATGACAGTAAGAAGAGTCAGTGTTCTTGTACTTAAGTCGGCATTGTGCCTTTTGTATTTAATTAAGATGCAATTTCTGTGTTTCATCGTCAATAAGAAGGTGAAAGGGATACAGTAAACCTGAAGTGAAGCATCGGAATCTATAACTAGTGTATCAGGAATGGTTCAAAACCTAGACAGTAAGAAGAGTCAGTCTTCTTGTACTTATGTCGACATTGTGCCTTTTGTATGTATTTCCGATGCAATTTCTGTGTTTCATCGTCAATAAGAAGCTCACAAGGATACAGTAACCCTGAAGTGAAGCATCGGAATCTATAACTAGTGTCACAGGCATGGTTCAAAAAATAGACAGTAAGTAGAGTCAGTCTTTTTGTACTTAAGTCGCCATTGTGAATTTTTTTTTATTCCGGTGCAATTTCTGTGTTTCATCGTCAACACGAAGGTCAGAGGGATACAGTAAACCTGAAGTGAAGCATCGGAATCTATAACTAGAGTCACAGGAATGGTTCAAAGCATAGAAAGTAAGAAGGATCTGTCGTCTTGAACTTAAGTCGGCATTGTGCCTTTTGTATTTAATTCCGATGCAATATCTGTATTTCTTCGTCAATAAGAAGGTCAGAGGGATGAAGTAAACCTGAAATGAAGCATCGGAATCTATAACTAGTGTCACAGGAATGGTTCAAAACATAGACAGTAGGAACAGTCAGTCTTCTTGTACTTAATTCGGCATTGTGCCTTTTGTATTTAATTAAGATTTAATTTCTGTGTTTCATCGTCAATAATAAGGTCAGAGGCATACAGTAAACCTGATGTGAAGCATCGGAATCTATAACTAGTGTCACAGGAATGGTTCAAAACTTAGTCAGTAAGAAGAGTCAGTTATCTTGTACTTAAGTCGGCATTGTGATTTTGTATTTAATTCCGATGCAATTTCTGTGTTTCATCGTCAATAAGAAGGTCAGAGGGATACAGTATACCTGAAGTGAAGCATCGGAATCTATAACTAGTGTCACAGGAATTGTTCAAAACATAGACAGTAAGAAGAGCCAGTCTTCTTGTACTTGAGTCGGCATTGTGCCTTTTGTATTTAATTAGGATGCAACGTCTGTGTTTCATCGTCAATAAGAAGGTCAGAGGGATGCGGTAAACCTGAAGTGAAGCATCGGAATCTATAACTAGTGTCACAGGAATGGTTCAAATCATAGACAGTAAGAAGACATATTCTTCTTATACTTATATCGGCATTGTGCCTTTTGTATTTAATTACGATGCAATTTACATGTTTCATCGTCAATAAGAAGGTCAGAGGGATACAGTAAACCTGAAGTGAAGCATCGGAATCTACAACTAGTGTCACAGGAATGGTTCAAAACATAGACAGTAAGAAGAGTCAGTTTTCTTGTACATAAGTCGGCATTATGCCTTTTGTATTTAATTCCGATGCAATTTCTGTGTTTCATCGTCAATAAGAAGGTCACAGGGAGACAGTGAACCTGAACTGAAGCATCGGAATCTATAACTAGTGTCACAGGAATGGTTCAAAACTTAGACAGTAAGAAGAGCCAGTCTTCTTGTACTTGGGTCGACATTGTGCCTTTTGTATTTAATTCGGATGCAACTTCTGTGTTTCATCGTCAATAAGAGCGTCAGAGGGATACAGTAAACCTGAAGTGAAGCATCGGAATCTGTAACTAGTGTCACAGGAATGGTTCAAAACATAGACAGTAAGAAGAGTCAGTCTTCTTGTACTTAAGTCGACATTGTGCCTTTTGTATGTATTTCCGATGCAAATTTCTGTGTTTCATCGTCAATAAGAAGCTCACAAGGATACAGTAACCCTGAAGTGAAGCATCGGAATCTATAACTAGTGTCACAGGCATGGTTCAAAAAATAGACAGTAAGTAGAGTCAGTCTTTTTGTACTTAAGTCGGCATTGTGAATTTTTTTTTTATTCCGGTGCAATTTCTGTGTTTCATCATCAATACGAAGGTCAGAGGGATACAGTAAACCTGAAGTGAAGCATCGGAATCTATAACTAGAGTCACAGGAATGGTTCAAAGCATAGAAAGTAAGAAGAGCCAGTCTTCTTGTTCTTGAGTCGGCATTGTTCCTTTTGTATTTAATTCCGATGCAATTTCTGTATTTCTTCGTCAATTAGAAGGTCAGAGGGATACAGTATACCTGAAGTGAAGCATCGGAATCTATAACTAGTGTCACAGAAATGGTTCAAAACATAGACAGTAAGAAGAGGCATTCTTCTTGTACTTAAGTCGGCATTGTGCCTTTTGTATTTAATTCCGATGCAATTTACGTGTTTCATCGTCAATAAGAAGGTCAGAGGGATACAGTTAACCTGAAGTGAAGCATCGGAATCTATAACTAGTGTCATAGGAATGGTTCAAAACATAGACAGTAAGAGGAGTCAGTCTTTTTGTACTTAAGTCGGCATTGTGCCTTTTGTATTCAATTCCGATGCAATTTACGTGGTTCATCGTCCATAAGAAGGTCAGAGGAATACAGTATACCTGAAGTGAAGCATCGGAATCTATAACTAGTGTCTAAGGAATGGTTCAAAACATAGACAGTAAGAAGAGTCAGTTTTCTTGTACATAAGTCGGCATTGTGCCTTTTGTAATTAATTCCGAAGCAATTTCTGTGTTTCATCGTCAATAAGAAGGCCACAGGGACACAGTAAACCTGAACTGAAGTATCGGAATCTATAACTAGTGTCACAGGAATGGTTCAAATCATAGACAGTAAGAAGAGTCAGTTTTCTTGTACTTAGGTCGGCATTGGGCCATTTGAATATAATTACGATGCAATTTCTGTGCTTCTTCGTCAATATGAAGGTCTGAGGGATACAGTAAACCTGAAGTGAAGCATCGCAATCTATAACTAGGGTCACAGGAATGGTTCAAAGCATAGACAGTAGGATCAGTCAGTCTTCTTGTACTTAATTCGGCATTGTGCCTTTTGTATTTAATTAAGATTTAATTTCTGTGTTTCTTCGTCAATAATAAGGTCAGAGGCATACAGTAAACCTGATGTGAAGCATGGGAATGTATAACTAGTGTCACAGGAATGGTTCAAAACATAGTCAGTAAGAAGAGTCAGTTATCTTGTACTTAAGTCGGCATTGTGATTTTGTATTTAATTCCGATGCAATTTCTGTGTTTCATCGTCAATAAGAAGGTCAGAGGGATACAGTATACCTGAAGTGAAGCATCGGAATCTATAACTAGTGTCACAGGAGTTGTTCAAAACATAGACAGTAAGAAGAGCCAGTCTTCTTGTACTTGAGTCGGCATTGTGCCTTTTGTATTTAATTAGGATGCAACGTCTGTGTTTCATCGTCAATAAGAAGGTCAGAGGGATATGGTAAACCTGAAGTGAAGCATCGGAATCTATAACTAGTGTCACAGGAATGGTTCAAAACATAGTCAGTAAGAAGAGTCAGTTATCTTGTACTTATGTCGGCATTGTGCCTTTTGTATTTAATTCCGATGCAATTTCTGTGTTTCATCGTCAATAAGAAGGTCAGAGGGATACAGTATACCTGAAGTGAAGCATCGGAATCTATAACTAGTGTCACAGGAATTGTTCAAATCATAGACAGTAAGAACAGTCAGTCTTTTTGTACTTAAGTCGGCATTATGCCTTTTGTATTTTATTCCGATGCAATTTCTGTGTTTCATCGTCAATACGAAAGTCAGAGGGATACAGTAAACCTGAAGTGAAGCATCGGAATCTATAACTAGTGTCACAGGAATGGTTCAAAACATAAACAGTAAGAAGGGTCCGTCTTCTTGTACTTAAGTCAGCATTGTGCCTTTTGTATTTAATTCCGATGCAATATCTGTGTTTTTTCGTCATTAAGAAGGTCAGAGGGATACAGTAAAACTGAAGTCAAGCATCGGAATCTATAACTAGTGTCACAGAAATGGTTCAAAACATAGACAGTAAGAAGAGCCAGTTTTCTTGTACTTGAGTCGGCATTGTGCCTTTTGTATTTAATTAGGATGCAACGTCTGTGTTTCATCGTCAATAAGAAGGTCAGAGGGATACGGTAAACCTGAAGTGAAGCATCGGAATCTATAACTAGTGTCACAGGAATGGTTCAAAACATAGACAGTAAGAAGACCCATTCTTCTTATACTTATATCGGCATTGTGCCTTTTGTATTTAATTACGATGCAATTTACGTGTTTCATCGTCAATAAGAAGGTCAGAGGGATACAGTAAACCTGAAGTGAAGCATCGGAATCTACAACTAGTGTCACAGGAATGGTTCAAACATAGACAGTAAGAAGAGTCAGTTTTCTTGTACATGAGTCGGCATTGTGCCTTTTGTATTTAATTCCGATGCAATTTCTGTGTTTCATCGTCAATAACAAGGTCACAGGGAGACAGTAAACCTGAACTGAAGCATCGGAATCTATAACTAGTGTCACAGGAATGGTTCAAAACATAGACAGTAAGAAGGGTCCGTCTTGTTGTACTTTAGTCAGCATTGTGCCATTTGTATTTAATTCCGATGCAATATCTGTGTTTTTTCGTCATTAAGAAGGTCAGAGGGATACAGTAAAACTGAAGTCAAGCATCGGAATCTATAACTAGTGTCACAGAAATGGTTCAAAACAGAGACAGTAAGAAGAACCAGTCTTCTTGTACTTGAGTCGGCATTGTGCCCTTTGTATTTAATTCCGATGCATATTCTGTGTTTCATCGTCTATAAGAAGGTCAGAGGGATACAGTAAACCTGAAGTGAAGCATCGGAATCTATAACTAGAGTCACAGGAATGGTTCAAAACATAGAAAGTAAGAAGGATCTGTCTTCTTGAACTTAAGTCGGCTTTGTGCCTTTTGTATTTAATTCCGATGCAATATCTGTATTTCTTCGTCAATAAGAAGGTCAGAGGGATGCAGTAAACCTGAAGTGAAGCATCGGAATCTATAACTAGTGTCACAGAAATGGTTCAAAACATAGGCAGTAAGAAGAGCCAGTCTTCTTGTACTTGAGTCGGCATTGTGCCTTTTGTATTTAATTCCGATGCAATTTCTGTATTTCTTCGTCAATAAGAAGGTCAGAGGGATACAGTATACCTGAAGTGAAGCATCGGAATCTATAACTAGTGTCATAGAAATGGTTCAAAACATAGACAGTAAGAAGAGTCAGTCTTCTTGTACTTATGTCGGCATTGTGCCTTTTGTAAATAATTCCGATGCAATTTCTGTGTTTCATCGTCAATAAGAAGCTCAGAGGGATACAGTAAATCTGAAGTGAAGCATCGGAATCTATAACTAGTGTCACAGGAATGGTTCAAAGCATAGACAGTAAGAAGAGGCATTCTTCTTGTACTTAAGTCGGCATTGTGCCTTTTGTATTTAATTCCGATGCAATTTACGTGTTTCATCGTCAATAAGAAGGTCAGAGGGATACAGTAAACCTGAAGTGAAGCATCGGAATTTATAACTAGTGTCACAGGAATGGTCCAAAACATAGACAGTAAGAAGAGTCAGTCTTTTTGAACTTAAGTCGGCATTGTGCCTTTTGTATTTAATTCCGATGCAATTTCTGTTTTTCATCGTCAATACGAAAGTCAGAGGGATACAGTAAACCTGAAGTGAAGCATCGGAATCTATAACTAGTGTCACAGGAAAGGTTCAAAACATAGACAGTAAGAAGGGTCAGTCTTCTTGTACTTAAGTCGGCATTGTGCCTTTTGTATTTAATTCCGATGCAATTTACGTGTTTCATCGTCAATAAGAAGGTCAGAGGAATACAGTAAACCTCAAGTGAAGCATCGGAATCTATAACTAGTGTCTAAGGGATGGTTCAAAACATAGACAGTAAGAAGAGTCTGTTTTCTTGTACATAAGTCGGCATTGTGCCTTTTGTAATTAATTCCGATGCAATTTCTGTGTTTCATCGTCAATAAGAAGGTCACAGGGAGACAGTAAACCTGAACTGAAGTATCGGAATCTATAACTAGTGTCACAGGAATGGTTCAAATCATAGACAGTAAGAAGAGTCAGTTTTATTGTACTTAGGTCGGCATTGGGCCTTTTGAATATAATTACGATGCAATTTCTGTGCTTCCTCGTCAATAAGAAGGTCTGAGGGATGCAGTAAACCTGAAGCGAAGCATCGGAATCTATAACTAGTGTCACAGAAATGGTTCAAAACATAGACAGTAATAAGAGCCAGCCTTCTTGTACTTGTGTCGTCATTGTGCCTTTTCTATTTAATTCGGATGCAACTTCTGTGTTTCATCGTCAATAAGAGCGTCAGAGGGATACAGTAAACCTGAAGTGAAGCATCGGAATCTATAACTAGTGTCACAGGAATGGTTCGAAACATAGACAGTAGGAACAGTCAATCTTCTTGTACTTAATTCGGCATTGTGCCTTTTTTATTTAATTAAGATTTAATTTCTGTGTTTCATCGTCAATAATAAGGTCAGAGGCACACAGTAAACCTGATGTGAAGCATCGGAATCTATAACTAGTGTCACAGGAATGGTTCAAAACATAGTCAGTAAGAAGAGTCAGTTATCTTGTACTTAAGTCAGCATTGTGATTTTGTATTTAATTCCGATGCAATTTCTGTGTTTCATCGTCAATAAGAAGGTCAGAGGGATACAGTATACCTGAAGTGAAGCATCGGAATCTATAACTAGTGTCACAGGAATTGTTCAAATCATAGACAGTAAGAAGAGTCAGTTTTCTTGTACATAAGTCGGCATTGTGCCTTTTGTATTTAATTCCGATGCAATTTCTGTGTTTCATGGTCAATAAGAAGGTCACAGGGAGACAGTGAACCTGAACTGAAGCATCGGAATCTATAACTAGTGTCACAGGAATGGTTCAAAACTTAGACAGTAAGAAGAGCCAGTCTTCTTGTACTTGGGTCGACATTGTGCCTTTTGTATTTAATTCGGATGCAACTTCTGTGTTTCATCGTCAATAAGAGCGTCAGAGGGATACAGTAAACCTGAAGTGAAGCATCGGAATCTATAACTAGTGTCACAGGAATGGTTCAAAATGATAGACAGTTGGAAGAGTCAGTCTTCTTGCACTTAATTCGGCACTGTGCCTTTTGTATTTAATTAAGATTTAATTTCTGTGTTTCATCGTCAATAATAAGGTCAGAGGCATACAGTAAACCTGATGTGAAGCATCGGAATCTATAACTAGTGTCACAGGAATGGTTCAAAACATAGTCAGTAAGAAGAGTCAGTTATCTTGTACTTAAGTCGGCATTGTGCCTTTTGTATTTAATTCCGATGCAATTTCTGTGTCTCATCGTCAATAAGAAGGTCACAGGGAGACAGTGAACCTGAACTGAAGCATCGGAATCTATAACTAGTGTCACAGGAATGGTTCAAAACTTAGACAGTAAGAAGAGCCAGTCTTCTTGTACTTGGGTCGACATTGTGCCTTTTGTATTTAATTCGGATGCAACTTCTGTGTTTCATCGTCAATAAGAGCGTCAGAGGGATACAGTAAACCTGAAGTGAAGCATCGGAATCTATAACTAGTGTCACAGGAATGGTTCAAAACATAGGCAGTTGGAAGAGTCAGTCTTCTTGTACTTAATTCGGTATTGTGCCTTTTGTATTTAATTAAGATTTAATTTCTGTGTTTCATCGTCAATAATAAGGTCAGAGGCATACAGTAAACCTG
Source organism: Schistocerca piceifrons (assembly GCF_021461385.2). Lineage (NCBI taxonomy): Eukaryota > Metazoa > Arthropoda > Insecta > Orthoptera > Acrididae > Schistocerca > Schistocerca piceifrons. The sequence continues at coordinate 44,467 of NW_025728076.1, forward strand.
ATGTGAAGCATCGGAATCTACAACTAGTGTCACAGGAATGGTTCAAAGCATAGTCAGTAAGAAGAGTCAGTTATCTTGTACTTAAGTCGGCATTGTGCCTTTTGTATTTAATTCCGATGCAATTTCTGTGTTTCATCGTCAATAAGAAGGTCAGAGGGATACAGTATACCTGAAGTGAAGCATCGGAATCTATAACTAGTGTCACAGGAATTGTTCAAATCATAGACAGTAAGAAGGGTCCGTCTTCTTGTACTTAAGTCAGCATTGTGCCTTTTGTATTTAATTCCGATGCAATATCTGTGTTTTTTCGTCATTAAGAAGGTCAGAGGGATACAGTAAAACTGAAGTCAAGCATCGGAATCTATAACTAGTGTCACAGAAATGGCTCAAAACATAGACAGTAAGAAGAGCCAGTCTTCTTGTACTTGAGTCGGCATTGTGCCCTTTCTATTTAATTCCGATGCAATTTCTGTGTTTCATCGTCAATAAGAAGGTCAGAGGGATACAGTAAACCTGAAGTGAAGCATCGGAATCTATAACTAGAGTCACAGGAATGGTTCAAAACATAGAAAGTAAGAAGGATCTGTCTTCTTGAACTTAAGTCGGCATTGAGCCTTTTGTATTTAATTCCGATGCAATATCTGTATTTCTTCGTCAATAAGAAGGTCAGAGGGATGCAGTAAACCTGAAGTGAAGCATCGGAATCTATAACTAGTGTCACAGAAATGGTTCAAAACATAGACAGTAAGAAGAGCCAGTCTTCTTGTACTTCAGTCGGCACTGTGCCTTTTGTATTTAATTCCGATGCAATTTCTGTATTTCTTCGTCAATAAGAAGGTCAAAGGGATACAGTATACCTGAAGTGAAGCATCGGAATCTATAACTAGTGTCACAGAAATGGTTCAAAACATAGACAGTAAGAAGAGTCAGTCTTCTTGTTCTTATGTCGGCATTGTGCCTTTTGTAAATAATTCCGATGCAATTTCTGTGTTTCATCGTCAATAAGAAGCTCAGAGGGATACAGTAAATCTGAAGTGAAGCATCGGAATCTATAACTAGTGTCACAGGAATGGTTCAAAACATAGACAGTAAGAAGAGGCATTCTTCTTGTAGTTAAGTCGGCATTGTGCCTTTTGTATTTATTTCCGATGCAATTTACGTGTTTCATCGTCAATAAGAAGGTCAGAGGGATACAGTAAACCTGAAGTGAAGCATCGGAACCTATAACTAGTGTCACAGGAATGGTTCAAAACATAGACAGTAAGAAGAGTCAGTCTTTTTGTACTTAAGTCGGCATTGTGCCTTTTGTATTTAATTCCGATGCAATTTCTGTGTTTCATCGTCAATATGAAAGTCAGAGGGATACAGTAAACCTGAAGTGAAGCATCGGAATCTATAACTAGTGTCACAGGAAAGGTTCAAAACATAGACAGTAAGAAGGGTCAGTCTTCTTGTACTTAAGTCGGCATTGTGCCTTTTGTATTTAATCCCGATGCAATTTACGTGTTTCATCGTCAATAAGAAGGTCAGAGGAATACAGTAAACCTGAAGTGAAGCATCGGAATCTATAACTAGTGTCTAAGGAATGGTTCAAAACATAGACAGTAAGAAGAGTCTGTTTTCTTGTACATAAGTCGGCATTGTGCCTTTTGTAATTAATTCCGATGCAATTTCTGTGTTTCATCGTCAATAAGAAGGTCACAGGGAGACAGTAAACCTGAACTGAAGCATCGGAATCTATAACTAGTGTCACAGGAATGGTTCAAAACATAGACAGTAAGAAGACCCATTCTTCTTATACTTATATCGGCATTGTGCCTTTTGTATTTAATTACGATGCAATTTACGTGTTTCATCGTCAATAAGAAGGTCAGAGGGATACAGTAAACCTGAAGTGAAGCATCGGAATCTACAACTAGTGTCACAGGAATGGTTCAAAACATAGACAGTAAGAAGAGTCAGTTTTCTTGTACATAAGTCGGCATTGTGCCTTTTGTATTTAATTCCGATGCAATTTCTGTGTATCATCGTCAATAAGAAGGTCACAGGGAGACAGTAAACCTGAACTGAAGCATCGGAATCTATAACTAGTGTCACAGGAATGGTTCAAAACATAGACAGTAAGAAGGGTCCGTGTTCTTGTACTTTAGTCAGCATTGTGCCTTTTGTTTGTAATTCCGATGCAATACCTGTGTTTTTTCGTCATTAAGAAGGTGAGAGGGATACAGTAAAACTGAAGTCAAGCATCGGAATCTATCACTAGTGTCACAGAAATAGTTGAAAACATAGACAGTAAGAAGAGCCAGTCTTCTTGTACTTGAGTCGGCATTGTGCCTTTTGTATTTAATTAGGATGCAACGTCTGTGTTTCATCGTCAATAAGAAGGTCAGAGGGATACGTTAAACCTGAAGTGAAGCATCGGAATTTATAACTAGTGTCACAGGAATGGTTCAAAACATAGACAGTAAGAAGACCCATTCTTCTTATACTTATATCGGCATTGTGCCTTTTGTATTTAATTACGATGCAATTTACGTGTTTCATCGTCAATAAGAAGGTCAGAGGGATACAGTAAACCTGAAGTGAAGCATCGGAATCTACAACTAGTGTCACAGGAATGGTTCAAAACATAGACAGTAAGAAGAGTCAGTTTTCTTGTACATAAGTCGGCATTGTGCGTTTTGTATTTAATTCCGATGCAATTTCTGTGTTTCATCGTCAATAAGAAGGTCACAGGGACACAGTGAACCTGAACTGAAGCATCGGAATCTATAACTAGTGTCACAGGAATGGTTCAAAACTTAGACAGTAAGAAGAGCCAGTCTTCTTGTACTTGGTTCGACATTGTGCCTTTTGTATTTAATTCGGTTGCAACCTCTGTGTTTCATCGTCAATAAGAGCGTCAGAGGGATACAGTAAACCTGAAGTGAAGCATCGGAATCTATAACTAGTGTCACAGGAATGGTTCAAAACATAGACAGTTGGAAGAGTCAGTCTTCTTGTACTTAATTCGGCATTGTGCCTTTTGTATTTAATTAAGATTTAATTTCTGTGTTTCATCGTCAATAATAAGGTCAGAGGCATACAGTAAACCTGATGTGAAGCAACGGAATCTACAACTAGTGTCACAGGAATGGTTCAAAACATAGTCAGTAAGAAGAGTCAGTTATCTTGTACTTAAGTCGGCATTGTGCCTTTTGTATTTAATTCCGATGCAATTTCTGTGTTTCATCGTCAATAAGAAGGTCAGAGGGATACAGTATACCTGAAGTGAAGCATCGGAATCTGTAACTAGTGTCACAGGAATTGTTCAAATCATAGACAGTAAGAACAGTCAGTCTTTTTGTACTTAAGTCGGCATTGTGCCTTTTGTATTTTATTCCGATGCAATTTCTGTGTTTCATCGTCAATACGAAAGTCAGAGGGATACAGTAAACCTGAAGTGAAGCATCGGAATCTATAACTAGTGTCACAGGAATGGTTCAAAACATAAACAGTAAGAAGGGTCCGACTTCTTGTACTTAAGTCAGCATTGTGCCTTTTGTATTTAATTCCGATGCAATATCTGTGTTTTTTCGTCATTAAGAAGGTCAGAGGGATACAGTAAAACTGAAGTCAAGCATCAGAATCTATAACTAGTGTCACAGAAATGGTTCAAAACATAAACAGTAAGAAGAGCCAGTCTTCTTGTACTTGAGTCGGCATTGTGCCTTTTGTATTTAATTAGGATGCAACGTCTGTGTTTCATCGTCAATAAGAAGGTCAGAGGGATACGGTAAACCTGAAGTGAAGCATCGGAATCTATAACTAGTGTCACAGGATGGTTCAAAACATAGACAGTAAGAAGACCCATTCTTCTTATACTTATATCGGCATTGTGCCTTTTGTATTTAATTACGATGCAATTTCTGTGTTTCATCGTCAATAAGAAGGTCACAGGGCGACAGTAAACCTGAACTGAAGCATCGGAATCTATAACTAGTGTCACAGGAATGGTTCAAAACTTAAACAGTAAGAAGAGCCAGTCTTCTTGTACTTGGGTCGACATTGTGCCTTTTGTATTTAATTCGGATGCAACTTCTGTGTTTCATCGTCAATAAGAGCGTCAGAGGGATACAGTAAACCTGAAGTGAAGCATCGGAATCTATAACTAGTGTCACAGGAATGGTTCAAAACATAGACAGTTGGAAGAGTCAGTCTTCTTGTACTTAATTCGGCATTGCGCCTGTTGTATTGAATTAAGATTTAATTTCTGTGTTTCATCGTCAATAATAAGGTCAGAGGCATACAGTAAACCTGATGTGAAGCATCGGAATCTATAACTAGTGTCACAGGAATGGTTCAAATCATAGTCAGTAAGAAGAGTCAGATATCTTGTGCTTAAGTCGGCTTTGTGCCTTTTGTATTTAATTCCGTTGCAATTTCTGTGTTTCATCGTCAATAAGAAGGTCAGAGGGATACAGTAAACCTGAAGTGAAGCATCGGCATCTATAACTAGTGTCACAGGAACGGTTCAAACATAGACAGTAAGAAGAGTCAGTCTTTTTGTACTTAAGTCGGCATTGTGCCTTTTAAATTTTATTCCGATGCAATTTCTGTGTTTCATCGTCAATACGAAAGTCAGAGGGATACAGTAAACCTGAAGTGAAGCACCGGAATCTATAACTAGTGTCACAGGAATGGTTCAAAACATAGACAGTAAGAAGGGTCGGTCTTCTTGTACTTAAGTCAGCATTGTGCCTTTTGTATTTAATTCCGATGCAATATCTGTGTTTCTTCGTCATTAAGAACGTCAGAGGCATACAGTAAAACTGAAGTCAAGCATCGGAATCTATAACTAGTGTCACAGAAATTGTTCACAACATAGTAAGTAGAGCCAGTCTATTGGTACTTGAGTCGGCATTGTGCCTTTTGTATTTAATTAGGATGTAACTTCTGTGTTTCATCGTCAATAAGAAGGTCAGTGGGATACGGTAAACCTGAAGTGAAGCATCGGAATCTATAACTAGTGTCACAGGAATTTTTCAAAACATAGACAGTAAGAAGACCCTTTCTTCTTATACTTAAGTCGGCATTGTGCTTTTTGTATTTAATTCCGATGCAATTTACGTGTTTCATCGTCAATAAGAAGGTCAGAGGGATACAGTAAACCTGAAGTGAAGCATCGGAATCTACAACTAGTGTCACAGGAATGGTTCAAAGCATAGTCAGTAAGAAGAGTCAATCTTCTTGTACTTAAGTCGGCATTGTGCCTTTTGTATTTAATTAAGATGCAATATCTGTGTTTCATCGTCAATAGGAAGGTGAAAGGGATGCAGTAAACCCGAAGTGAAGCTTCGGAATCTATAACTAGTGATACAGGAATGGTTCAAAACATAGACAGTAGGAAGAGTCAGTTTTCTTGTGCTTAAGTCGGCATTGTGCATTTGTATATAATTCCGATGCAATTTCTGTGTTTCATCGTCAATAAGAAGGTCAGAGGGACACAGTAAACCTGAAGTGAAGCATCGGAATCTATAACTAGTGTCACAGGAATGGTTCAAAACATAGACAGTAAGAAGAGCCAGTCTTCTTGTACTTGGGTCGGCATTGTGCCTTTTGTATTTAATTCATATGCAACTTCTGTGTTTCATCGTCAATAAGAGCGTCAGAGGGATACAGTAAACCTGAAGTGAAGCATCGGAATCTGCAACTAGTGTCACAGGAATGGTTCAAAGCATAGTCAGTAAGAAGAGTCAATCTTCTTGTACTTTAGTCGGCATTGTGCCTTTTGTATTTAATTAAGATGCAATATCTGTGTTTCATCGTCAATAGGAAGGTGAAAGGGATACAGTAAACCTGAAGTGAAGCTTCGGAATCTATAACTAGTGATACAGGAATGGTTCAAACATTGACAGTAGGAAGAGTCAGTTTTCTTGTGCTTAAGTCGGCATTGTGCTTTTTGTATTTAATTCCGATGCAATATCTGTGTTTCTTCGTCAATAAGAAGGTCAGAGGGATACAGTAAACCTGAAGTGATGAATCGGAATCCATAACTAGTGTCGCAGAAATGGTTCAAAACATAGACAGTAAGAAGAGACAGTCTTCTTGTACTTGAGTCGGCATTGTGCCTTTTGTATTTAATTCCGATACAATTTTGTGTTTTTTCGTCAATAAGATCGTCAGAGGGATACAGTAAACCTGAAATGAAGCATCGGAATCTATAACTAGAGTCACAGGAATGGTTCACAACATAGGCAGTAAGAAGAGTCAGTCTTCTTGTACTTAAGTCGGCAATGTGCCTCTTGTATTTAATTCCGATATAATTTACGTAATTCATCGTCAATAAGTAGGTCAGAGGGATACAGTAAACCTGAAGTGAAGCATCGGAATCTATAACTAGTGTCACAGGAATGGTTCAAAACATAGACAGTAAGAAGAGTCAGTCTTCTTGTACTTAAGTCGGCATTGTGCCTTTTGTATATAATTACGATGCAATTTCTGTGTTTCATCGTAAATAAGAAGGTCAGCTGGATACAGTTACCTGAAGTGAATCATCGGATTCTTTAACTGATGTCACCTGAATGGTAGAAAACATTGACAGTAAGAAGAGTCAGTCTTCTTGTACTTAAGTCGGCATTGTGCCTTTTGTATTTAATTAAGATGCAATTTCTGTGTTTCATCGTCAATAAAGAGGTCAGAGGGATACAGGAAACCTGAAGTGAAGCATCGGAATCTAAAACTAGTGTCACAGGATTGGTTCAAAGAATAGACATTAGGAAGAGTCAGTCTTCTTGTACATATGTCGGCATTGTGCCTTTTGTATTTAATTCCGATGCAATTTCTGTGTTTCATCGTCAATAAGGAGGTCAGAGGGATACAGTAAAACTGAAGTGAAGCATGGGAACCTATAACTAGTGTCACAGGAATGGTTCAAATCATAGACAATAAGAAGAGTCAGTCTTCTTGTACTTAAGTGGGCTTTTTGCTTTTTGTATTTAATTCCGATGCAATTTCTGTGCTTCATCGTCAATAAGAAGGTCAGCTGGATACAGTAAACCTGAAGTGAAGCATCGGAATCTAGAACTAGTGTCACAGGAATGGCTCAAAACATAGACAGTAAGAAGAGCCAGTCTTCTTGTACTTGTGTCGGCATTGTGCCTTTTGTATTTAATTCCGATGAATTTTCTGTGTCTGATCGTCAATAAGAAGGTCAGAGTGATACAGTAAACCTGAAGTAAAGCATCGGAATCTATAAGTAGTGTCACAGGAATGGTTCAAAACATTGACAGTAAGAAGAGTCAGTCATCTTGTACTTAAGTCGGCATTGTGCCTTTTGTATATAATTACGAAGCAATTTCTGTGTTTCATCGTCAAAAAGAAGCTCACACGGATACAGTAAACCTGAAGTGAAGCATCGGAATCTATAACTAGTGTCACAGGAATGTTTCAAAAGATAGACAGTAAGAAGAGTCACTCTTTTTGTACTTAAGTCGGCATTGTGCCATTTGCATTTAATTCCGATGCAATTTCTGTGTTTCATCGTCAATACGAAGGTCAGAGGGATACAGTGAACCTGAAGTGAAGCATCGGAATCTATAACTAGTGTCACAGGAATGGTTCAAAACAAAGACACTAGGATGGGTCAGTCTTCTTGTACTTAAGTCGGCATTGTGCATTTTGTATTTAATTCCGATGCAATATCTGTGTTTCTTCGTCTATAAGAAGGTCTGAGGGATACAGTAAACCTGAAGTGAAGCATCGGAATCTATAACTAGTGTCACAGAAATGGTTTAAATCATAGACAGTAAGAGGAGCCAGTCTTCTTGTACTTGAGTCGGCATTGTGCCTTTTGTATTTAATTCCGATGCAATTTATGTGTTTCTTTGTCTATACGAAGGTCAGAGGGAATCAGTAAACCTAAAGTCAAGCATCGGAATCTATAACTAGTGTCACAGGTGTGGTTCAAAACATAGACAGTAAGAAGAGTCATTTTTTTTTTTGTACTTAAGACGGCATTGTGCCTTTTGTATTTAATTCCGATGCAATTTCTGTGTTTCATCGTCAATACGAAGGTCAGAGGGATACAGTAAACCTAAAGTGAAGCATCGGTATCTATAACTAGTGTCACAGGAATGGTTCAAAACTTAGACAGTAAGAGGGGTCAGTCTTCTTGTACTTAAGTCGGCATTGTGCCTTTTGTATTAAATTCCGATGCAATCTCTGTGTTTCATCGTCAATAAGAAGGTCAGAGGGATACAGTAAACCTGAAGTGAAGCAACGGAATCTATAACTAGTGTCACAGGAATGGTTCAAAACATAGACAGTAGGAAGGGTCAGTCTTCTTGTACTTAAGTCGGCATTGTGCATTTGTATTTTTATTCCGATGCAATATCTGTGTTTCTTCGTCATTAAGAAGGTCAGAGGGATACAGTAAAACTGAAGTGAAGCATCGGAATCTATAACTAGTGTCACAGAAATGGTTCAATACATAGACAGTAAGAAGAGGCAGTCTTCTTGTACTTGAGTGGGCATTGTGCCTCTTGTATTTAATTAGGATGCAATTTCTGTGTTTCATCGTCAATAAGAAGGTCAGAGGGATACAGTAAACCTGAAGTGAAGCATCGGAATCTATAACTAGTGTCACAGGAATGGTTCAAAGCATAGACAGTAAGAAGACCCATTCTTCTTGTACTTAAGTCGGCATTGTGCATTTTGTATTTCATTCCGATGCAATTTACGTGTTTCATCGTCAATAAGAAGGTCAGAGAGATACAGTAAACCCAAAGTGACGCATCGGAATCTATAACTAGTGTCACAGGAATGCTTCAAACATAGACAGTAAGAAGGGTCAGTCTTCTTGTACTGAAGTCGGCATTGTGCCTCTTGTATTTAATTCCAATGCAATATCTGCGTTTCTTCGTCATTAAGAAGGTCAGAGGGATACAGTAAAGCTGAAGTGAAGTATCGGAATGTATAACTAGTGTAACAGGAATGGTTCAAACCATTGACAGTAAGATGAGTTAGTGTTCTTGTACTGAAGTCGGCATTGTGCCGTTTTGTATTTAATTAAGATGCTATTTCTGTGTTTCATCGTCAATAAGAAGGCCAGAGGGATACAGTAAACCTGAAGTGAAGCATCGGAATCTATAACTAGTGTCACAGGAGTGGTTAAAACATAGACAGTAAGAAGAGTCAGTCTTCTTGAACTTAAGTCGGCATTGTGCCTTTTGTATATAATTACGATGCAATTTCTGTGTTTTATCGTCAAAAAGAATGTCAGCTGGATACAGTTACCTGAAGTGAATCATCAGAATCTATAACTAATGTCACCGGAATGGTAGAAAACATTGACAGTAAGAAGAGTCAGTCTTCTTGCACTTAAGTCGGCATTTTGCCTTTTGTATTTAATTCCGATGCAATTTCTGTGCTTCATCGTCAATAAGAAGGTCAGCTGGATACAGTAAACCTGAAGTCAAGCATCGGAATCTATAACTAGTGTCACAGAAATGGTTCAAAGCATAGACAGTAAGAAGAGCCAGTCTTCTTGTACTTGAGTCGGCATTGTGCCTTTTGTATTTAATTAGGATGCAACGTCTGTGTTTCATCGTCATTAAGAAGGTCAGAGGGATACGGTAAACCTGAAGTGAAGCATCGGAATCTATAACTAGTGTCACAGGAATGGTTCAAAACATAGACAGTAAGAAGACCCATTCTTCTTATACTTATATCGGCATTGTGCCTTTTGTATTTAATTACGATGCAATTTACGTGTTTCATCGTCAATAAGAAGGTCAGAGGGATACAGTAAACCTGAAGTGAAGCATCGGAATCTACAACTAGTGTCACAGGAATGGTTCAAAACATAGACAGTAAGAAGAGTCAGTTTTCTTGTACATAAGTCGGCATTGTGCCTTTTGTATTTAATTCCGATGCAATTTCTGTGTATCATCGTCAATAAGAAGGTCACAGGGAGACAGTAAACCTGAACTGAAGCATCGGAATCTATAACTAGTGTCACAGGAATGGTTCAAAACATAGACAGTAAGAAGGGTCCGTCTTCTTGTACTTTAGTCAGCATTGTGCCTTTTGTTTGTAATTCCGATGCAATATCTGTGTTTTTTCGTCATTAAGAAGGTGAGAGGGATACAGTAAAACTGAAGTCAAGCATCGGAATCTATCACTAGTGTCACAGAAATGGTTAAAAACATAGACAGTAAGAAGAGCCAGTCTTCTTGTACTTGAGTCGGCATTGTGCCTTTTGTATTTAATTAGGATGCAACGTCTGTGTTTCATCGTCAATAAGAAGGTCAGAGGGATACGTTAAACCTGAAGTGAAGCATCGGAATCTATAACTAGTGTCACAGGAACGGTTCAAAACATAGACAGTAAGAAGACCCATTCTTCTTATACTTATATCGGCATTGTGCCTTTTGGATTTAATTACGATGCAATTTACGTGTTTCATCGTCAATAAGAAGGTCAGAGGGATACAGTAAACCTGAAGTGAAGCATCGGAATCTACAACTAGTGTCACAGGAATGGTTCAAAACATAGAAAGTAAGAAGAGTCAGTTTTCTTGTACATAAGTCGGCATTGTGCGTTTTGTATTTAATTCCGATGCAATTTCTGTGTTTCATCGTCAATAAGAAGGTCACAGGGACACAGTGAACCTGAACTGAAGCATCGGAATCTATAACTAGTGTCACAGGAATGGTTCAAAACTTAGACAGTAAGAAGAGCCAGTCTTCTTGTACTTGGTTCGACATTGTGCCTTTTGTATTTAATTCGGATGCAACTTCTGTGTTTCATCGTCAATAAGAGCGTCAGAGGGATACAGTAAACCTGAAGTGAAGCATCGGAATCTATAACTAGTGTCACAGGAATGGTTCAAAACATAGACAGTTGGAAGAGTCAGTCTTCTTGTACTTAATTCGGCATTGTGCCTTTTGTATTTAATTAAGATTTAATTTCTGTGTTTCATCGTCAATAATAAGGTCAGAGGCATACAGTAAACCTGATGTGAAGCAACGGAATCTACAACTAGTGTCACAGGAATGGTTCAAAACATAGTCAGTAAGAAGAGTCAGTTATCTTGTACTTAAGTCGGCATTGTGCCTTTTGTATTTAATTCCGATGCAATTTCTGTGTTTCATCGTCAATAAGAAGGTCAGAGGGATACAGTATACCTGAAGTGAAGCATCGGAATCTGTAACTAGTGTCACTGGAATTGTTCAAATCATAGACAGTAAGAACAGTCAGTCTTTTTGTACTTAAGTCGGCATTGTGCCTTTTGTATTTCATTCCGATGCAATTTCTGTGTTTCATCGTCAATACGAAAGTCAGAGGGATACAGTAAACCTGAAGTGAAGCATCGGAATCTATAACTAGTGTTACAGGAATGGTTCAAAGCATAAACAGTAAGAAGGGTCCGACTTCTTGTACTTAAGTCAGCATTGTGCCTTTTGTATTTAATTCCGATGCAATATCTGTGTTTTTTCGTCATTAAGAAGGTCAGAGGGATACAGTAAAACTGAAGTCAAGCATCGGAATCTATAACTAGTGTCACAGAAATGGTTCAAAACATAAACAGTAAGAAGAGCCAGTCTTCTTGTACTTGAGACGGCATTGTGCCTTTTGTATTTAATTAGGATGCAACGTCTGTGTTTCATCGTCAATAAGAAGGTCAGAGGGATACGGTAAACCTGAAGTGAAGCATCGGAATCGATAACTAGTGTCACAGGATGGTTCAAAACATAGACAGTAAGAAGACCCATTCTTCTTATACTTATATCGGCATTGTGCCTTTTGTATTTAATTACGATGCAATTTACGTGTTTCATCGTCAATAAGAAGGTCAGAGAGATACAGTAAACCTGAAGTGAAGCATCGGAATCTACAACTAGTGTCACAGGAATGGTTCATAACATAGACAGTAAGAAGAGTCAGTTTTCTTGTACATAAGTCGGCATTGTGCCTTTTGTATTTAATTCCGATGCAATTTCTGTGTTTCATCGTCAATAAGAAGGTCACAGGGCGACAGTAAACCTGAACTGAAGCATCGGAATCTATAACTAGTGTCACAGGAATGGTTCAAAACTTAAACAGTAAGAAGAGCCAGTCTTCTTGTACTTGGGTCGACATTGTGCCTTTTGTATTTAATTCGGATGCAACTTCTGTGTTTCATCGTCAATAAGAGCGTCAGAGGGATACAGTAAACCTGAAGTGAAGCATCGGAATCTATAACTAGTGTCACAGGAATGGTTCAAAACATAGACAGTTGGAAGAGTCAGTCTTCTTGTACTTAATTCGGCATTGCGCCTGTTGTATTGAATTAAGATTTAATTTCTGTGTTTCATCGTCAATAATAAGGTCAGAGGCATACAGTAAACCTGATGTGAAGCATCGGAATCTATAACTAGTGTCACAGGAATGGTTCAAATCATAGTCAGTAAGAAGAGTCAGATATCTTGTACTTAAGTCGGCATTGTGCCTTTTGTATTTAATTCCGTTGCAATTTCTGTGTTTCATCGTCAATAAGAAGGTCAGAGGGATACAGTAAACCTGAAGTGAAGCATCGGCATCTATAACTAGTGTCACAGGAACGGTTCAAACATAGACAGTAAGAAGAGTCAGTCTTTTTGTACTTAAGTCGGCATTGTGCCTTTTAAATTTTATTCCGATGCAATTTCTGTGTTTCATCGTCAATACGAAAGTCAGAGGGATACAGTAAACCTGAAGTGAAGCACCGGAATCTATAACTAGTGTCACAGGAATGGTTCAAAACATAGACAGTAAGAAGGGTCGGTCTTCTTGTACTTAAGTCAGCATTGTGCCTTTTGTATTTAATTCCGATGCAATATCTGTGTTTCTTCGTCATTAAGAACGTCAGAGGCATACAGTAAAACTGAAGTCAAGCATCGGAATCTATAACTAGTGTCACAGAAATTGTTCACAACATAGTAAGTAGAGCCAGTCTATTGGTACTTGAGTCGGCATTGTGCCTATTGTATTTAATTAGGATGTAACTTCTGTGTTTCATCGTCAATAAGAAGGTCAGTGGGATACGGTAAACCTGAAGTGAAGCATCGGAATCTATAACTAGTGTCACAGGAATTTTTCAAAAGCATAGACAGTAAGAAGACCCTTTCTTCTTATACTTAAGTCGGCATTGTGCTTTTTGTATTTAATTCCGATGCAATTTACGTGTTTCATCGCCAATAAGAAGGTCAGAGGGATACAGTAAACCTGAAGTGAAGCATCGGAATCTACAACTAGTGTCACAGGAATGGTTCAAAGCATAGTCAGTAAGAAGAGTCAATCTTCTTGTACTTAAGTCGGCATTGTGCCTTTTGTATTTAATTAAGATGCAATATCTGTGTTTTATCGTCAATAGGAAGCTGAAAGGGATGCAGTAAACCCGAAGTGAAGCTTCGGAATCTATAACTAGTGATACAGGAATGGTTCAAAACATAGACAGTAGGAAGAGTCAGTTTTCTTGTGCTTAAGTCGGCATTGTGCCTTTTGTATATAATTCCGATGCAATTTCTGTGTTTCATCGTCAATAAGAAGGTCAGAGGGACACAGTAAACCTGAAGTGAAGCATCGGAATCTATAACTAGTATCACAGGAATGGTTCAAAACATAGACAGTAAGAAGAGTCAGTCTTCTTGTACTTATGTCGGCAGTGTGCCTTTTGTATTTAATTCATATGCAACTTCTGTGTTTCATCGTCAATAAGAGCGTCAGAGGGATACAGTAAACCTGAAGTGAAGCATCGGAATCTGCAACTAGTGTCACAGGAATGGTTCAAAGCATAGTCAGTAAGAAGAGTCAATCTTCTTGTACTTTAGTCGGCATTGTGCCTTTTGTATTTAATTAAGATGCAATATCTGTGTTTCATCGTCAATAGGAAGGTGAAAGGGATACAGTAAACCTGAAGTGAAGCTTCGGAATCTATAACTAGTGATGCAGGAATGGTTCAAAACATTGACAGTAGGAAGAGTCAGTTTTCTTGTGCTTAAGTCGGCATTGTGCTTTTTGTATTTAATTCCGATGCAATATCTGTGTTTCTTCGTCAATAAGAAGGTCAGAGGGATACAGTAAACCTGAAGTGATGAATCGGAATCCATAACTAGTGTCGCAGAAATGGTTCAAAACATAGACAGTAAGAAGAGACAGTCTGCTTGTACTTGAGTCGGCATTGTGCCTTTTGTATTTAATTCCGATACAATTTTGTGTTTTTTCGTCAATAAGATCGTCAGAGGGATACAGTAAACCTGAAATGAAGCATCGGAATCTATAACTAGAGTCACAGGAATGGTTCAAAACATAGGCAGTAAGAAGAGTCAGTCTTCTTGTACTTAAGTCGGCAATGTGCCACTTGTATTTAATTCCGATATAATTTACGTAATTCATCGTCAATAAGTAGGTCAGAGGGATACAGTAAACCTGAAGTGAGGCGTCGGAATCTATAACTAGTGTCACAGGAATGGTTCAAGCCATAGACAGTAAGATGAGTTAGTGTTCTTGTACTGAAGTCGGCATTGTGCCTTTTGTATTTAATTAAAATGCTATTTCTATGTTTCATCGTCAATAAGAAGGTCAGAGGGATACAGTAAACCTGAAGTGAAGCATCGGAATCTATAACTAGTGTCACAGGAATGGTTCAAAACATAGACAGTAAGAAGAGTCAGTCTTCTTGTACTTGAGTCGGCATTGTGCCTTTTGTATATAATTACGATGCAATTTCTGTGTATCATCGTCAATTAGAAGGTCAGCTGGATACAGTTACCTGAAGTGAATCATCGGATTCTTTAACTAATGTCACCTGAATGGTAGAAAACATTGACAGTAAGAAGAGTCAGTCTTCTTGTACTTAAGTCGGCATTGTGCCTTTTGTATTTAATTAAGATGCAATTTCTGTGTTTCATCGTCAATAAAGAGGTCAGAGGGATACAGGAAACATGAAGTGAAGCATCGGAATCTAAAACTAGTGTCACAGGATTGGTTCAAAGCATAGACATTAGGAAGAGTCAGTCTTCTTGTACATATGTCGGCATTGTGCCTTTTGTATTTAATTCCGATGCAATTTCTGTGTTTCATCGTCAATAAGGAGGTCAGAGGGATACAGTAAAACTGAAGTGAAGCATGGGAACCTATAACTAGTGTCACAGGAATGGTTCAAATCATAGACAGTAAGGAGAGTCAGTCTTCTTGTACTTAAGTGGGCGTTTTGCTTTTTGTATTTAATTCCGATGCAATTTCTGTGCTTCATCGTCAATAAGAAGGTCAGCTGGATACAGTAAACCTGAAGTGAAGCATCGGAATCTAGAACTAGTGTCACAGGAATGGCTCAAAACATAGACAGTAAGAAGAGCCAGTCTTCTTGTACTTGTGTCGGCATTGTGCCTTTTGTATTTAATTCCGATGAATTTTCTGTGTCTGATCGTCAATAAGAAGGTCAGAGTGATACAGTAAACCTGAAGTAAAGCATCGGAATCTATAAGTAGTGTCACAGGAATGGTTCAAAACATTGACAGTAAGAAGAGTCAGTCATCTTGTACTTAAGTCGGCATTGTGCCTTTTGTATATAATTACGAAGCAATTTCTGTGTTTCATCGTCAATAAGAAGCTCACACGGATACAGAAAACCTGAAGTGAAGCATCGGAATCTATAACTAGTGTCACAGGAATGTTTCAAAAGATAGACAGTAAGAAGAGTCACTCTTTTTGTACTTAAGTCGGCATTGTGCCATTTGCATTTAATTCCGATGTAATTTCTGTGTTTCATCGTCAATACGAAGGTCAGAGGGATACAGTGAACCTGAATTGAAGCATCGCAATCTATAACTAGTGTCACAGGAATGGTTCAAAACAAAGACACTAGGATGGGTCAGTCTTCTTGTACTTAAGTCGGCATTGTGCATTTTGTATTTAATTCCGATGCAATATCTGTGTTTCTTCGTCTATAAGAAGGTCTGAGGGATACAGTAAACCTGAAGTGAAGCATCGCAATCTATAACTAGTGTCACAGAAATGGTTTAAATCATAGACAGTAAGAGGAGCCAGTCTTCTTGTACTTGAGTCGGCATTGTGCCTTTTGTATTTAATTCCGATGCAATTTATGTGTTTCTTTGTCTATACGAAGGTCAGAGGGAATCAGTAAACCTAAAGTCAAGCATCGGAATCTATAACTAGTGTCACAGGTGTGGTTCAAAACATAGACAGTAAGAAGAGTCATTTTTTTTTGTACTTAAGACGGCATTGTGCCTTTTGTATTTAATTCCGATGCAATTTCTGTGTTTCATCGTCAATACGAAGGTCAGAGGGATACAGTAAACCTAAAGTGAAGCATCGGTATCTATAACTAGTGTCACAGGAATGGTTCAAAACTTAGACAGTAAGAAGGGTCAGTCTTCTTGTACTTAAGTCGGCATTGTGCCTTTTGTATTAAATTCCGATGCAATCTCTGTGTTTCATCGTCAATAAGAAGGTCAGAGGGATACAGTAAACCTGAAGTGAAGCAACGGAATCTATAACTAGTGTCACAGGAATGGTTAAAAACATAGACAGTAGGAAGGGTCAGTCTTCTTGTACTTAAGTCGGCATTGTGCATTTGTATTTAATTCCGATGCAATATCTGTGTTTCTTCGTCATTAAGAAGGTCAGAGGGATACAGTAAAACTGAAGTGAAGCATCGGAATCTATAACTAGTGTCACAGAAATGGTTCAATACATAGACAGTAAGAAGAGGCAGTCTTCTTGTACTTAAGTCGGCATTGTGCCTTTTGTATTAAATTCCGATGCAATCTCTGTGTTTCATCGTCAATAAGAAGGTCAGAGGGATACAGTAAACCTGAAGTGAAGCAACGGAATCTATAACTAGTGTCACAGGAATGGTTCAAAACATAGACAGTAGGAAGGGTCAGTCTTCTTGTACTTAAGTCGGCATTGTGCATTTGTATTTAATTGCGATGCAATATCTGTGTTTCATCGTCAATAAGAAGGTCAGAGGGATACAGTAAACCTGAAGTGAAGCATCGGAATCTATAACTAGTGTCACAGGAATGGTTCAAAGCATAGACAGTAAGAAGACCCATTCTTCTTGTACTTAAGTCGGCATTGTGCATTTTGTATTTCATTCCGATGCAATTTACGTGTTTCATCGTCAATAAGGTCAGAGGGATACAGTAAACCCAAAGTGACGCATCGGAATCTATAACTAGTGTCACAGGAATGCTTCAAACATAGACAGTAAGAAGGGTCAGTCTTCTTGTACTGAAGTCGGCATTGTGCCTCTTGTATTTAATTCCAATGCAATATCTGTGTTTCTTCGTCATTAAGAAGGTCAGAGGGATACAGTAAAGCTGAAGTGAAGCATCGGAATCTATAACTAGTGTCACAGGAATGGCTCAAAACATAGACAGTAAGAAGAGCCAGTCTTCTTGTACTTGAGTCGGCATTGTGCCTTTTGTATTTAATTCCGATGAATTTTCTGTGTTTGATCGTCAATAAGAAGGTCAGCTGGATACAGTAAACCTGAAGTGAAGCATCGGAATCTATAACTAGTGTCACAGGAGTGGTTAAAACATAGACAGTAAGAAGAGTCAGTCTTCTTGTACTTAAGTCGGCATTGTGCCTTTTGTATATAATTACGATGCAATTTCTGTGTTTTATCGTCAAAAAGAATGTCAGCTGGATACAGTTACCTGAAGTGAATCATCAGAATCTATAACTAATGTCACCGGAATGGTAGAAAACATTGACAGTAAGAAGAGTCAGTCTTCTTGTACTTAAGTCGGCATTGAGCCTTTTGTATTTAATTAAGATGCAATTTCCGTGTTTCATCGTCAATAAAGAGGTCAGAGGGATACAGAAAACCTGAGGTGAAGCATCGGAATCTAAAACTAGTGTCACAGGATTGGTTCAAAACATAGACATTAGGAAGAGTCAGTCTTCTTGTACTTATGTCGGCATTGTGCCTTTTGTATTTAATTCCGATGCAATTTCTGTGTTTCATCGTCAATATGAAGGTCAGAGGGATACAGTAAAACTGAAGTGAAGCATGGGAACCTATAACTAGTGTCACAGGAATGGTTCAAATCATAGACAGTAAGAAGAGTCAGTCTTCTTGTACCTAAGTCTGCATTTTGCCTTTTGTATTTAATTCCGATGAATTTTCTGTGTTTGATCGTCAATAAGAAGGTCAGAGGGATACAGTAAACCTGAAGTGAAGCATCGGAATCTATAACTAGTGTCACAGGAATGGTTCAAATCATAGACAGTAAGAAGAGTCAGTCTTCTTGTACCTAAGTCTGCATTTTGCCTTTTGTATTTAATTCCGATGAATTTTCTGTGTTTGATCGTCAATAAGAAGGTCAGAGGGATACAGTAAACCTGAAGTGAAGCATCGGAATCTATAACTAGTGTCACAGGAATGGCTCAAAACATAGACAGTAAGAAGAGCCAGTCTTCTTGTACTTGAGTCGGCATTGTGCCTTTTGTATTTAATTCCGATGAATTTTCTGTGTTTGATCGTCAATAAGAAGGTCAGCTGGATACAGTAAACCTGAAGTGAAGCATCGGAATCTATAACTAGTGTCACAGGAATGGTTAAAACATAGTCAGTAGGAAGTGTCAGTTATCTTGTACTTAAGTCGGCATTGTGCCTTTTGTATTTAATTAAGATGCAAATTCTGTGTTTCATCGTCAATAGGATGGTGAAAGGGATACAGTAAACCTGAAGTGAAGCTTCGGAATCTATAACTAATGTCACATCAATGGTTCAAAACATAGACAGTAGGAAGAGTCAGTCTTCTTGTACTTAAGTCGGAATTTTGCCTTTTGTATTTAATTCCGATGCAATTTCTGTGCTTCATCGTCAATAAGAAGGTCAAAAGGATACAGTAAACCTGAAGTGAAGCATCGGAATCTATAATTAGTGTCACAGGAATGGCTCAAAACATAGACAGTAAGAAGAGCCAGTCTTCTTGTACTTGAGTCGGCATTGTGCCTTTTGTATTTAATTCCGATGAATTTTCTGTGTTTGATCGTCAAAACGAAGGTCAGAGGGATACAGTAAACCTGAAGTAAAGCATCGGAATCTATAACTAGTGTCACAGGAATGGTTCAAAACATTGACAGTAAGAAGAGTCAGTCTTCTTGTACTTAAGTCGGCATTGTGCCTTTTGTATATAATTCCGATGCAATTTCTGTGTTTCATCGTCAATAAGAAGCTCACAGGGATACAGTAAACCTGAAGTGAAGCATCGGAATCTATACTTAGTGTCACAGGAATGGTTCAAATCATAGACAGTAAGAAGAGTCAGTCTTCTTGACCTTAAGTCTGCATTTTGCCTTTTGTATTTAATTCCGATGCAATTTCTGTGCTTCATCGTCAATAAGAAGGTCAGCTGGATACAGTAAACCTTAAGTGAAGCATCGGAATCTATAACTAGTGTCACAGGAATGGTTCAAAACACAGACAGTAGCAAGAGTCAGTCTTCTTGTACTTAAGTCGGCATTGTGCCTTTTGCATTTAATTCCGATGCAATTTCTGTGTTTCATCGTCAATAAGAAGGTCAGAGGGATACAGTAAAACTGAAGTGAAGCATGGGAACCTATAATTAGTGTCACAGGAATCGTTCAAAACATAGACAGTAAGAAGAGTCAGTCTTCTTGTACTTAAGTCGCCATTTTGTCTTTTGTACTTAATTCCGATGCAATATCTGTGTTTCTTCGTCAATAAGAACGTCAGAGGGATACAGTAAACCTGAAGTGAAGCATCGGAATCTATAAATAGTGTCACAGAAATGGTTTCAATCATAGACAGTAAGAAGAGCCAGTCTTCTTGTGCTTGAGTCGGCATTGTGCCTTTTGTATTTAATTCCGATGCAATTTCTGTGTTTCATCGTCAATACGAAGGTCAGAGGGATACAGTAAACCTGAAGTGAAGCATCGGTATCTATAATTAGTGTCACAGGAATGGTTCAAAACTTAGACAGTAAGAAGGGTCAGTCTTCTTGTACTTAAGTCGGCATTGTGCCTTTTGTATTTAATTCCGATGCAATATCTGTGTTTCTTCGTCAATAAGAAGTTCACAGGGATACAGTAATCCTGAAGGGATGCATCGGAATCAATAACTAGTGTCACAGAAATGGTTCAAAACATAGACAGTAAGAAGAGCCAGTCTTCTTGTACTTGAGTCGGCATTCTGCCATTTGTATTAAATTCCGATGCAATTTCTGTGTTTCATCGTCAATAAGAAGGTCAGAGGGATACAGTAAACCTGTAGTGAAGCATCGGAATCTATAACTAGTGTCACAGGAATGGTTCAAAACATAGACAGTACGAATTGTCAGTCTTCTAGTACTGAAGTCGGCATTGTGCCTTTTGTATTTAATTCCGATGCAATATCTGTGTTTCTTCGTCATTAAGAAGGTGAGAGGGATACAGTAAACCTGAAGTGAAGTATCGGAATCTATAACTAGTGTAACAGGAATGGTTCAAACCATTGACAGTAAGATGAGTTAGTGTTCTTGTACTGAAGTCGGCATTGTGCCTTTTGTATTTAATTAAGATGCTATTTCTGTGTTTCATCGTCAATAAGAAGGTCAGAGGGATACAGTAAACCTGAAGTGAAGCATCGGAATCTATAACTAGTGTCACAGGAATGGTTCAAAACATAGACAGTAAGAAGAGTCAGTCTTCTTGTACTTAAGTCGGCATTGTGCCTTTTGTATATAATTACGATGCAATTTCTGTGTTTTATCGTCAATAAGAAGGTTAGCTGGATACAGTTACCTGAAGTGAATCAACGGAATCTATAACTAATGTCACCGGAATGGTAGAAAACGTTGACAGTAAGAAGAGTCAGTCTTCTTGTACTTAAGTCTGCATTGAGCCTTTTGTATTTAATTAAGATGCAATTTCTGTGTTTCATCGTCAATAAAGAGGTCAGAGGGATACAGAAAACCTGAAGTGAAGCATCGGAATCTAAAACTAGTGTCACAGGATTGGTTCAAAACATAGACATTAGGAAGAGTCAGTCTTCTTGTACTTATGTCGGCATTGTGCCTTTTGTATTTAATTCCGATGCAATTTCTGTGTTTCATCGTCAATAAGAAGGTCAGAGGGATACAGTAAAACTGAAGTGAAGCATTTAACTAGTGTCACAGGAATGGTTCAAATCATAGACATTAAGAAGAGTCAGTCTTCTTGTACTTAAGTCTGCATTTTGCCTTTTGTATTTAATTCCGATGCAATTTCTGTGCTTCATCGTCAATAAGAAGGTCAGCTGGATACAGTAAACCTGAAGTGAAGCATCGGAATCTATAACTAGTGTCACAGGAATGGTTCAAAACGTAGTCAGCAGGAAGAGTCAGTTATCTTGTACTTAAGTCGGCATTGTGCCTTTTGTATTTAATTAAGATGCAATTTCTGTGTTTCATCGTCAATAGGAAGGTGAAAGGGATACAGTAAACCTGAAGTGAAACATCGAAATCTATAACTAGTGTCACAGGAATGGTTCAAATCATAGGCAGTAGGAAGAGTCAGTCTTCTTCTACTTAAGTCGGCATTGTGCCTTTTGTATTTAATTCCGATACAATTTCTGTGTTTCATCGTCAATTAGAAGGTCAGAGGGATACAGTAAAACTGAAGTGAAGCATGGGAACCTATAACTAGTGTCACAGGAATGGTTCAAATCATAGACAGTAAGAAGAGTCAGTCTTCTTGACCTTAAGTCTGCATTTTGCCTTTTGTATTTAATTCCGATGCAATTTCTGTGCTTCATCGTCAATAAGAAGGTCAGCTGGATACAGTAAACCTGAAGTGAAGCATCGGAATCTATAACTAGTGTCACAGGAATGGTTCAAAACGTAGTCAGTAGGAAGAGTCAGTTATCTTGTACTTAAGTCGGCATTGCGCCTTTTGTATTCAATTAAGATGCAATTTCTGTGTTTCATCGCCAATAGGAAGGTGAAAGGGATACAGTAAACCTGAAGTGAAGCTTCGGAATCTATAACTAGTGTCACAGGAATGGTTCAAAACTCAGACAGTAGCAAGAGTCAGTCTTCTCGTACTTAAGTCGGCATTGTGCCTTTTGTATTTAATTCCGATGCAATTTCTGTGTTTCATCGTCAATAAGAAGGTCAGAGGGACACAGTAAAACTGAAGTGAAGCATGGGAACCTATAATTAGTGTCACAGGAATGGTTCAAATCATAGACAGTAAGAAGAGTCAGTCTTCTTGTACTTAAGTCGCCATTTTGTCTTTTGTACTTAATTCCGATGCAATATCTGTGTTTCTTCGTCAATAAGAAGGTCAGAGGGATACAGTAAACCTGAAGTGAAGCATCGGAATCTATAAATAGTGTCACAGAAATGGTTTCAATCATAGACAGTAAGAAGAGCCAGTCTTCTTGTGCTTGAGTCGGCATTGTGCCTTTTGTATTTAATTCCGATGCAATTTCTGTGTTTCATCGTCAATACGAAGCTCAGAGGGATACAGTAAACCTGAAGTGAAGCATCGGTATCTATAACTAGTGTCACAGGAATGGTTCAAAACTTAGACAGTAAGAAGGGTCAGTCTTCTTGTACTTAAGTCGGCATTGTGCCTTTTGTATTTAATTCCGATGCAATATCTGTGTTTCTTCGTCAATAAGAAGGTCACAGGGATACAGTAATCCTGAAGGGATGCATCTGAATCAATAACTAGTGTCACAGAAATGGTTCAAAACATAGACAGTATGAAGAGCCAGTCTTCTTGTACTTGAGTCGGCATTGTGCCATTTGTATTAAATTCCGATGCAATTTCTGTGTTTCATCGTCAATAAGAAGGTCAGAGGGATACAGTAAACCTGTAGTGAAGCATCGGAATCTATAACTAGTGTCACAGGAATGGTTCAAAACATAGACAGTAAGAAGTGTCAGTCTTCTAGTACTGAAGTCGGCATTGTGCCTTTTGTATTTAATTCCGATGCAATATCTGAGTTTCTTCGTCATTAAGGAGGTCAGAGGGATACAGTAAACCTGAAGTGAAGTATCGGAATCTATAACTAGTGTAACAGGAATGGTTCAAACCATTGACAGTAAGATGAGTTAGTGTTCTTGTACTGAAGTCGGCATTGTGCCTTTTGTATTTAATTAAGATGCTATTTCTGTGTTTCATCGTCAATAAGAAGGTCAGAGGGATACAGTAAACCTGAAGTGAAGCATCGGAATCTATAACTAGTGTCACAGGAATGGTTCAAAACATAGACAGTAAGAAGAGTCAGTCTTCTTGTACTTAAGTCGGCATTGTGCCTTTTGTATATAATTACGATGCAATTTCTGTGTTTTATCGTCAATAAGAAGGTTAGCTGGTTACAGTTACCTGAAGTGAATCATCGGAATCTATAACTAATGTCACCGGAATGGTAGAAAACATTGACAGTAAGAAGAGTCAGTCTTCTTGTACTTAAGTCTGCATTGAGCTTTTTGTATTTAATTAAGATGCAATTTCTGTGTTTCATCGTCAATAAAGAGGTCAGAGGGATACAGAAAACCTGAAGTGAAGCATCGGAATCTAAAACTAGTGTCACAGGATTGGTTCAAAACATAGACATTAGGAAGAGTCAGTCTTCTTGTACTTATGTCGGCATTGTGCCTTTTGTATTTAATTCCGATGCAATTTCTGTGTTTCATCGTCAATAAGAAGGTCAGAGGGATACAGTAAAACTGAAGTGAAGCATTTAACTAGTGTCACAGGAATGGTTCAAATCATAGACATTAAGAAGAGTCAGTCTTCTTGTACTTAAGTCTGCATTTTGCCTTTTGTATTTAATTCCGATGCAATTTCTGTGCTTCATCGTCAATAAGAAGGTCAGCTGGATACAGTAAACCTGAAGTGAAGCATCGGAATCTATAACTAGTGTCACAGGAATGGTTCAAAACGTAGTCAGCAGGAAGAGTCAGTTATCTTGTACTTAAGTCGGCATTGTGCCTTTTGTATTTAATTAAGATGCAATTTCTGTGTTTCTTCGTCAATAGGAAGGTGAAAGGGATACAGTAAACCTGAAGTGAAACATCGAAATCTATAACTAGTGTCACAGGAATGGTTCAAATCATAGGCAGTAGGAAGAGTCTGTCTTCTTCTACTTAAGTCGGCATTGCGCCTTTTGTATTTAATTCCGATGCAATTTCTGTGTTTCATCGTCAATTAGAAGGTCAGAGGGATACAGTAAAACTGAAGTGAAGCATGGGAACCTGTAACTAGTGTCACAGGAATGGTTCAAATCATAGACAGTAAGAAGAGTCAGTCTTCGTGTACTTAAGTCGGCATTTTGCCTTTTGTATTTAATTCCGATGCAATTTCTGTGCTCATCGTCAATAAGAAGGTCAGCTGGATACAGTAAACCTGAAGCGAAGCATCGGAATCTATAACTAGTGTCACAGGAATGGTTCAAATCATAGACAGTAAGAAGAGTCACTCTTTTTGCACTTAAGTCGGCATTTTGCCATTTGTATTTAATTCCGATGCAATTTCTGTGTTTCTACGTCAATAAGAAGGTCAGAGGGATACAGTGAACCTGAAGTGAAGCATCGGAATCTATAACTAGTGTCACAGGAATGGTTCAAATCATAGACAGTAAGAAGAGTCACTCTTTTTGTACTTAAGTCGGCATTTTGCCATTTGTATTTAATTCCGATGCAATTTCTGTGTTTCTACGTCAATAAGAAGGTCAGAGGGATACAGTGAACCTCAAGTGAAGCATCGGAATCTATAACTAGTATCACAGGAATGGTTCAAAGCAAAGACAGTGGGTTGGGTCAGTCTTCTTGTACTTAAGTCTGCATTTTGCATTTTATATTTAATTCCGATGCAATTTCTGTGCTTCATCGTCAATAAGAAGGTCAGCTGGATACAGTAAACCTGAAGTGAAGCATCGGAATCTATAACTAGTGTCACAGGAATGGTTCAAAACGTAGTCAGCAGGAAGAGTCAGTTATCTTGTACTTAAGTTGGCATTGTGATTTTTGTATTTAATTAAGATGCAATTTCTGTGTTTCATCGTCAATAGGAAGGTGAAAGGGATACAGTAAACCTGAAGTGAAACATCGAAATCTATAACTAGTGTCACAGGAATGGTTCAAATCATAGACAGTAAGAAGGGTCAGTCTTCTTGTACTTAAGTCGGCATTGTGCCTTTTGTATTTAATTCCGATGCAATATCTGTGTTTCTTCGTCAATAAGAAGGTCACAGGGATACAGTAATCCTGAAGGGATGCATCGGAATCTATAACTAGTGTCACAGAAATGGTTCAAAACATAGACAGTAACAAGAGCCAGTCTTCTTGTACTTGAGTCTGCATTGTCGTTTTGTAATAAATTCCGATGCAATTTCTATGTTTCATCGACAATAAGAAGGTCAGAGGGATACAGTAAACCCGAAGTGAAGCATCGGAATCTATAACTAGTGTAACAGGAATGGTTCAAACCATTGTCTGTCAGATGAGTTAGTGTTGTTGTACTGAAGTCGGCATTGTGCCTTTTGTATTTAATTAAGATGCTATTTCTGTGTTTCATCGTCAATAAGAAGGTCAGAGGGATACAGTAAACCTGAAGTGAAGCATCGGAATCTACAACTAGTGTCACAGGAATGGTTCAAATCATATACAGTAAGAAGAGTCAGTCTTCTTGTACTTGAGTCGGCATTGTGCCTTTTGTATTTAATTCCGATGAATTTTCTGTGTTTGATCGTCAAAACGAAGGTCAGAGGGATACAGTAAACCTGAAGTAAAGCATCGGAATCTATAACTAGTGTCACAGGAATGGTTCAAAACATTGACAGTAAGAAGAGTCAGTCTTCTTGTACTTAAGTCGGCATTGTGCCTTTTGTATATAATTCCGATGCAATTTCTGTGTTTCATCGTAAATAAGAAGCTCACAGGGATACAGTAAACCTGAAGTGAAGCATCGGAATCTATACTTAGTGTCACAGGAATGGTTCAAAACATAGACAGTGAGAAGAGTCACTCTTTTTGTACTTAAGTCGGCATTGTGCCATTTGTATTTAATTCCGATGCAATTTCTGTGTTTCATCGTCAATACGAAGGTCAGAGGGATACAGTAAACCTGAAGTGAAGCATCGGTATCTATAACTAGTGTCACAGGAATGGTTCAAAGCTTAGACAGTAAGAAGGGTCAGTCTTCTTGTACATAAGTCGGCATTGTGCCTTTTGTATTTGATTCCGATGCAATATCTGTGTTTCTTCGTCAATAAGAAGGTCACAGGGATACAGTAATCCTGAAGGGATGCATCGGAATCTATAACTAGTGTCACAGAAATGGTTCAAAACATAGACAGTAAGAAGAGCCAGTCTTCTTGTACTTGAGTCGGCATTGTGCCTTTTGTATTAAATTCCGATGCAATTTCTGTGTTTCATCGTCAGTAAGAAGGTCAGAGGGATACAGTAAACCTGTAGTGAAGCATCGGAATGGTTCAAAACATAGACAGTAAGAAGGGTCAGTCTTCTTGTACTGAAGTCGGCATTGTGCCTTTTGTATTTAATTCCGATGCAATATCTGTGTTTCTTCGTCATTAAGAAGGTCACAGGGATACAGTAAACCTGAAGTGAAGTATCGGAATCTATAACTAGTGTAACAGGAATGGTTCAAACCATTGACAGTAAGATGAGTTAGTGTTCTTGTACTGAAGTCGGCATTGTGCTTTTGTATTTAATTGAGGTGCTATTTCTGTGTTTCATCGTCAATAAATTGGTCAGAGGGATACAGTAAACCTGAAGTGAAGCATCGGAAACTATAACTAGTGTCACAGGAATGGTTCAAAACATAGACAGTAAGAAGAGTCAGTCTTCTTGTACTTAAGTCGGCATTGTGCCTTTTGTATATAATTACGATGCAATTTCTGTGTTTTATCGTCAATAAGAAGGTCAGCTGGATACAGTTACCTGAAGTGAATCATCGGAATCCATAACTAATGTCACCGGAATGGTAGAAAACATTGACAGTAAGAAGAGTCAGTCTTCTTGTACTTAAGTCGGCATTGAGCCTTTTGTATTTAATTAAGATGCAATTTCTGAGCTTCATCGTCAATAAAGAGGTCAGAGGGATACAGAAAACCTGAAGTGAAGCATCGGAATCTAAAACTAGTGTCACAGGATTGGTTCAAAACATAGACATTAGGAAGAGTCAGTCTTCATGTACTTATGTCGGCATTGTGCCTTTTGTATTTAATTCCGATGCAATTTCTGTGTTTCATCGTCAATAAGTAGGTCAGAGGGATACAGTAAAACTGAAGTGAAGCATGGGAACCTATAACTAGTGTCACAGGAATGGTTCAAATCATAGACAGTAAGAAGAGTCAGTCTTCTTGACCTTAAGACTGCATTTTGCCTTTTGTATTTAATTCCGATGCAATTTCTGTGCTTCATCGTCAATAAGAAGGTCAACTGGATACAGTAAACCTGAATTGAATCATCGGAATCTATAACTAATGTCACCGGAATGGTAAAAAACTTTCACAATAAGAAGAGTCAGTCTTCTTGTACTTAAGTCGGTTTTGTGCCTTTTGTATTTAATTAAGATGCAATTTCTGTGTTTCATCGTCGATAAAGAGGTCAGAGGGATACAGAAACCCTGAAGTAAAGCATCGGAATCTAAAACTAGTGTCACAGGATTGGTTCAAAACATAGACATTGGGAAGAGTCAGTCTTCTTGTACTTATGTCGGCATTGTGCCTTTTGTATTTAATTCCGATGCAATTTCTGTGTTTCATCGTCAATAAGAAGGTCAGAGGGATACAGTAAAACTGAAGTGAAGCATGGGAACCTATAACTAGTGTCACAGGAATGGTTCAAATCATAGACAGTAAGAAGAGTCAGTCTTCTTGTACTTAAGTCTGCATTTTGCCTTTTGTATTTAATTCCGATGCAATTTCTGTGCTTCATCGTCAATAAGAAGGTCAGCTGGATACAGTAAACCTGAAATGAAGCATCGGAACCTATAACTAGTGTCACAGAAATGGTTCAAAACGTAGTCAGTAGGAAGAGTCAGTTATCTTGTACTTAAGTCGGCATTGTGCCTTTTGTATTTAATTAAGATGCAATTTCTGTGTTTCATCGTCGATAAGGAGGTCAGAGGGATACAGAAAACCTGAAGTGAAGCATCGAAATCTAAAACTAGTGTCACAGGATTGGTTCAAAACATAGACATTGGGAAGAGTCTGTCTTCTTGTACTTATGTCGGCATTGTGCCTTTTGTATTTAATTCCGATGCAATTTCTGTGTTTCATCGTCAATAAGAAGGTCAGAGGGATACAGTAAAACTGAAGTGAAGCATGGGAACCTATAACTAGTGTCACAGGAATGGTTCAAATCATAGACAGTAGGAAGAGTCAGTCCTCTTCTACTTAAGTCGGCATTGTGCCTTTTGTATTTAATTCCGATGCAATTTCTGTGTTTCATCGTCAATTAGAAGGTCAGAGGGATACAGTAAAACTGAAGTGAAGCATGGGAACCTGTAAATAGTGTCACAGGAATGGCTCAAAACATAGACAGTAAGAAGAGCCAGTCGTCTTGTACTTGTGTCGGCATTGTGCCTTTTGTATTTAATTCCGATGAATTTTCTGTCTTTGATCGTCAATAAGAAGGTCAGAGGGATATAGTAAACCTGAAGTAAACCATCGGAATCTATAACTAGTGTCACAGGAATGGTTCAAAACATTGACAGTAAGAAGAGTCAGTCTTCTTGTACTTAAGTCAACATTGTGCCTTTTGTATATAATTCCGATGCAATTTCTGTGTTTCATCGTCAATAAGAAGCTCACAGGGATACAGTAAACCTGAAGTGAAGCATCCTAATCTATAACTAGTGTCACAGGAATGGTTCAAATCATAGACAGTAAGAAGAGTCACTCTTTTTGTACCTAAGTCGGCATTTTGCCATTTGTATTTAATTCCGATGCAATTTCTGTGTTTCATCGTCAATACGAAGGTCAGAGGGATACAGTGAACCTGAACTGAAGCATCGGAATCTTTAACTAGTGTCACAGGAATGGTTCAAAACAAAGACAGTGGGATGGGTCTGTCTTCTTGTACTTAAGTCGGCATTGTGTCATTTGTATTTAATTCCGATGCAATATCTGTGTTTCTTCGTCAATAAGAAGGTCACAGGGATACAGTAATCCTGAAGGGATGCATCGGAATCTATAACTAGTGTCACAGAAATGGTTCAAAACATAGACAGTAAGAAGAGCCAGTCTTCTTGTACTTGAGTCTGCATTGTGCCTTTTGTATTAAATTCCGATGCAATTTCTGTGTTTCATCGTCAATAAGAAGGTCAGAGGGATACAGTAAACCTGAAGTGAAGCATCGGAATCTATAACTAGTGTCACAGGAACGGTTCAAAACATAGACAGTAAGAAGGGTCAGTCTTCTTGTACTGAAGTCTTCATTGTGCCTTTTGTATTTAATTCCGATGCAATATCTGTGTTTCTTCGTCATTAAGAAGGTCAGAGTAATACAGTAAAACTGAAGTGAAGCATCGGAATCTATAACTAGTGTCACAGAAATGGTTCAAAACATATACAGTAAGAAGAGTCAGTCTTCTTGTCCTTCTGTCGGCATTGTGCCTTTTGTATATATTTACCATGCAATTTCTGTGTTTCGTCGTCAATAAGAAGGTCAGCTGGATACAGTTACCTGAAGTGAATCATCGGAATCTATAACTAATGTCACCGGAATGGTAGAAAACATTGACAATAAGAAGAGTCAGTCTTCTTGTACTTAAGTCGGCATTGTGCCTTTTGTATTTAATTGAGATGCAATTTCTGTGTTTCATCGTCGATAAAGAGGTCAGAGGGATACAGAAAACCTGAAGTGAAGCATCGGAATCTAAAACTAGTGTTACAGGATTGGTTCAAAACATAGACATTGGGAAGAGTCAGTCTTCTTGTACTTAAGTCTGCATTTTGCCTTTTGAATTTAATTCCGATGCAATTTCTGTGCTTCATCGTCAATAAGAAGGTCAGCTGGATACAGTAAACCTGAAGTGAAGCATCGGAATTTATAACTAGTGTCACAGAAATGGTTCAAAACGTAGTCAGTAGGAAGAGTCAGTTATCTTGTACTTAAGTCGGCATTGTGCCTTTTGTATTTAATTAAAATGCAATTTCTGTGTTTCATCGTCAATAGGAAGGTGAAAAGGATACAGTAAACCTGAAGTGAAGCATCGGAATCTATAACTAGTGTCACAGGAATGGTTCAAATCATAGACAGTAGGAAGAGTCAGTCTTCTTCTACTTAAGTCGGCATTGTGCCTTTTGTATTTAATTCCGATGCAATTTCAGTGTTTCATCGTCAATACGAAGCTCACAGGGATGCAGTAAACCTGAAGTGAAGCATCGGAATCTATAACTAGTGTCACAGGAATGGTTCAAAACTTAGACAGTATGAAGGGTCAGTCTTCTTGTACTTCAGTCGGCATTGTGCCTTTTGTATTTAATTCCGATGCAATATCTGTGTTTCTTCGTCAATAAGAAGGTCAGAGGGATATAGTAATCCTGAAGGGATGCATCGGAATCTATAACTAGTGTCACAGAAATGGTTCAAAACATAGACAGTAAGAAGAGCCAGTCTTCTTGTACTTGAGTCGGCATTGTGCCTTTTGTATTAAATTCCGATGCAATTTCTGTGTTTCATCGTCAATAAGAAGGTCAGAGGGATACAGTAAACCTGAAGTGAAGCATCGGAATCTATAACTAGTGTCACAGGAATGGTTCAAAACGTAGTCAGTAGGAAGAGTCAGTTATCTTGTACTTAAGTCGGCATTTTGCCTTTTGTATTTAATTCCGATGCAATTTCTGTGCTTCATCGTCAATAAGAAGGTCAGCTGGATACAGTAAACCTGAAGTGAAGCATCGGAATCTATATCTAGTGTCACAGGAATGGCTCAAAACATAGACAGTAAGAAGAGCCAGTCGTCTTGTACTTGAGTCGGCATTGTGCCTTTTGTATTTAATTCCGATGAATTTTCTGTGTTTGATCGTCAATAAGAAGGTCAGAGGGATATAGTAAACCTGAAGTAAACCATCGGAATCTATAACTAGTGTCACAGGAATGGTTCAAAACATTGACAGTAAGAAGAGTCAGTCTTCTTGTACTTAAGTCGGCATTGTGCCTTTTGTATATAATTCCGATGCAATTTCTGTGTTTCATCGTCAATAAGAAGCTCACAGGGATACAGTAAACCTGAAGTGAAGCATCGGAATCTATAACTAGTGTCACAGGAATGGTTCAAATCATAGACAGTAAGAAGAGTCACTCTTTTTGTACTTAAGTCGGCATTTTGCCATTTGTATTTAATTCCGATGCAATTTCTGTGTTTCATCGTCAATACGAAGGTCAGAGGAATACAGTGAACCTGAACTGAAGCATCGGAATCTATAACTAGTGTCACAGGAATGGTTCAAAACAAAGACAGTGGGATGGGTCAGTCTTCTTGTACTTAAGTCGTCATTGTGCCTTTTGTAAATAATTCCGGTTCAATATCTGTGTTTCTACGTCAATAAGAAGGTCAGAGGGATACAGTAAACCTGAAGTTGAGGATCGGAATCTATAACTAGTGTCACAGAACTGGTTTAAATCATAGACAGTAAGAAGAGCCAGTCTTCTTGTACTTGAGTCGGCATTGTGCCTTTTGTATTTAATTCCGATGCAATTTATGTGTTTCTTTGTCTATAAGAAGGTCAGAGGGAATCAGTAAACCTAAAGTCAAGCATCGGAATCTATAACTAGCGTCACAGGAAAGGTTCGAAACATAGACAGTAAGAAGAGTCAGTCTTTTTGTACTTAAGATGGCATTGTGCCTTTTGTATTTAATTCCGATGCAATTTCTGTGTTTCATCGTCAATACGAAGTTCAGAGGGATACAGTAAACCTGAAGTGAAGCATCGGTATCTATAAGTAGTGTCCCAGGAATGGTTCAAAACTTAGACAGTAAGAAGGGTCAGTCTTCTTGTACTTCAGTCGGCATTGTGCCTTTTGTATTTAATTCCGATGCAATATCTGTGTTTCTTCGTCAATAAGAAGGTCAGAGGGATATAGTAATCCTGAAGGGATGCATCGGAATCTATAACTAGTGTCACAGAAATGGTTCAAAACATAGACAGTAAGAAGAGCCAGTCTTCTTGTACTTGAGTCGGCATTGTGCCTTTTGTATTTAATTCCGATGAATTTTCTGTGTTTGATCGTCAATAAGAAGGTCAGAGGGATATAGTAAACCTGAAGTAAACCATCGGAATCTATAACTAGTGTCACAGGAATGGTTCAAATCACAGACAGTAAGAAGAGTCACTCTTTTTGTACTTAAGTCGGCATTTTGCCATTTGTATTTAATTCCGATGCAATTTCTGTGTTTCATCGTCAATACGAAGGTCAGAGGAATACAGTGAACCTGAAGTGAAGCATCGGAATCTATAACTAGTGTCACAGGAATGGTTCAAAACAAAGACAGTGGGATGGGTCAGTCTTCTTGTACTTAAGTCGTCATTGTGCCTTTTGTATTTAATTCTGATGCAATATCTGTGTTTCTACGTCAATAAGAAGGTCAGAGGGATACAGTAACCCTGAAATGAAGCATCGGAATCTATAACTAGTGTCACAGAAATGGTCTTCTTGTACTTGAGTCGGCATTGTGCCTTTTGTATTTATTTCCGATGCAATTTATGTGTTTCTTTGTCTATAAGAAGGTCAGAGGGAATCAGTAAACCTAAAGTCAAGCATCGGAATCTATAACTAGTGTCACAGGAAAGGTTCGAAACATAGACAGTAACCAGAGTCAGTCTTTTTGTACTTAAGATGTCATTGTGCCTTTTGTATTTAATTCCGATGCAATTTCTGTGTTTCATCGTCAATACGAAGGTCAGAGGGATACAGTAAACCTGAAGTGAAGCATCGGTATCTATAACTAGTGTCACAGGAATGGTTCAAAACTTAGACAGTAAGAAGGGTCAGTCTTCTTGTACTTAAGTCGGCATTGTGCCTTTTGTATTTAATTCCGATGCAATATCTGTGTTTCTTCGTCAATAAGAAGGTCAGAGGGATATAGTAATCCTGAAGGGATGCATCGGAATCTATAACTAGTGTCACAGGAATGGTTCAAAACTTAGACAGTATGAAGGGTCAGTCTTCTTGTACTTAAGTCGGCATTGTGCCTTTTGTATTTAATTCCGATGCAATATCTGTGTTTCTTCGTCAATAAGAAGGTCAGAGGGATATAGTAATCCTGAAGGGATGCATCGGAATCTATAACTAGTGTCACAGAAATGGTTCAAAACATAGACAGTAAGAAGAGCCAGTCTTCTCGTACTTGAGTCGGCATTGTGCCTTTTGTATTAAATTCCGATGCAATTTCTGTGTTTCATCGTCAATAAGAAGGTCAGTGGGATACAGTAAACCTGAAGTGAAGCATCGGAATCTATAACTAGTGTCACAGGAATGGTTCAAAACATAGACAGTAAGAAGGGTCAGTCTTCTTGTACTGAAGTCGGCATTGTGCCTTTTGTATTTAATTCCGATGCAATATCTGTGTTTCTTCGTCATTAAGAAGGTCAGAGTTATACAGTAAAACTGAAGTGAAGCATCGGAATCTATAACTAGTGTCACAGAAATGGTTCAAAACATAGACAGTAAGAAGAGCCAGTCTTCTTGTATTTGAGTCGGCATTGTGCCTTTTGTATTTAAGTAGGATGCAATTTCTGTGTTTCATTGTCAATAAGAGGGTCAGAGGGATACAGTAAACCTGAAGTGAATCATCGGAAGCTATAACTAGTGTCACAGGAATGGTTCAAAACATAGACAGTAAGAAGACCCATTCTTTTTGTACTTAAGTCGGCATTGTGCATTTTGTATTTAATTCCGATGCTATTTACGTGTTTCATCGTCAATAAGAAGGTCAGCTGGATACAGTAAACCTGAAGTGAAGCATCGGAATCTATAACTAGTGTCACAGGAATGGTTCAAAACGTAGTCAGTAGGAAGAGTCAGTTATCTTGTACTTATGTCGGCATTGTGCCTTTTGTATTTAATTAAAATGCAATTTCTGTATTTCATCGTCAATAGGAAGGTGAAAGGGATACAGTAAACCTGAAGTGAAGCATCGGAATCTATAACGAGTGTCACAGGAATGGTTCAAATCATAGACAGTAAGAAGAGTCACTCTTTTTGTACTTAAGTCGGCATTTTGCCATTTGTATTTAATTCCGATGCAATTTCTGTGTTTCATCGTCAATACGAAGGTCAGAGGAATACAGTGAACCTGAACTGAAGCATCGGAATCTATAACTAGTGTCACAGGAATGGTTCAAAACAAAGACAGTGGGATGGGTCAGTCTTCTTGTACTTAAGTCGTCATTGTGCCTTTTGTAAATAATTCCGGTTCAATATCTGTGTTTCTACGTCAATAAGAAGGTCAGAGGGATACAGTAAACCTGAAGTTGAGGATCGGAATCTATAACTAGTGTCACAGAACTGGTTTAAATCATAGACAGTAAGAAGAGCCAGTCTTCTTGTACTTGAGTCGGCATTGTGCCTTTTGTATTTAATTCCGATGCAATTTATGTGTTTCTTTGTCTATAAGAAGGTCAGAGGGAGTCAGTAAACCTAAAGTCAAGCATCGGAATCTATAACTAGCGTCACAGGAAAGGTTCGAAACATAGACAGTAAGAAGAGTCAGTCTTTTTGTACTTAAGATGGCATTGTGCCTTTTGTATTTAATTCCGATGCAATTTCTGTGTTTCATCGTCAATACGAAGTTCAGAGGGATACAGTAAACCTGAAGTGAAGCATCGGTATCTATAAGTAGTGTCCCAGGAATGGTTCAAAACTTAGACAGTAAGAAGGGTCAGTCTTCTTGTACTTCAGTCGGCATTGTGCCTTTTGTATTTAATTCCGATGCAATATCTGTGTTTCTTCGTCAATAAGAAGGTCAGAGGGATATAGTAATCCTGAAGGGATGCATCGGAATCTATAACTAGTGTCACAGAAATGGTTCAAAACATAGACAGTAAGAAGAGCCAGTCTTCTTGTACTTGAGTCGGCATTGTGCCTTTTGTATTAAATTCCGGTGCAATTTCTGTGTTTCATCGTCAATAAGAAGGTCAGAGGGATACAGTAAACCTGAAGTGAAGCATCGGAATCTATAACTAGTGTCACAGGAATGGCTCAAAACATAGACAGTAAGAAGAGCCAGTCGTCTTGTACTTGAGTCGGCATTGTGCCTTTAGTATTTAATTCCGATGAATTTTCTGTGTTTGATCGTCAATAAGAAGGTCAGAGGTATATAGTAATCCTGAAGGGATGCATCGGAATCTATAACTAGTGTCACAGAAATGGTTCAAAACATAGACAGTAAGAAGAGCCAGTCTTCTTGTACTTGAGTCGGCATTGTGCCTTTTGTATTAAATTCCGATGCAATTTCTGTGTTTCATCGTCAATAAGAAGGTCAGAGGGATACAGTAAAACCTGAAGTGAAGCATCGGAATCTATAACTAGTGTCACAGGAATGGCTCAAAACATAGACAGTAAGAAGAGCCAGTCGTCTTGTACTTGAGTCGGCATTGTGCCTTTAGTATTTAATTCCGATGAATTTTCTGTGTTTGATCGTCAATAAGAAGGTCAGAGGGATATAGTAAACCTGAAGTAAACCATCGGAATCTATAACTAGTGTCACAAGAATGGTTCAAAACATTGACAGTAAGAAGAGTCAGTCTTCTTGTACTTAAGTCGGCATTGTGCCTTTTGTATATAATTCCGATGCAATTTCTGTGTTTCATCGTCAATAAGAAGCTCACAGGGATACAGTAAACATGAAGTGAAGCATCGGAATCTATAACGACTGTCACAGGAATGGTTCAAATCATAGACAGTAGGAAGAGTCAGTCTTCTTATACTTAAGTCGGCATTGTGCCTTTTGTATTTAATTCCGATGCAATTTCTGTGTTTCATCGTCAATAAGAAGGTCAGAGGGATACAGTAAAACTGAAGTGAAGCATGGGAACCTGTAACTAGTGTCACAGTAATGGTTCAAATCATAGACAATAAGAAGAGTCAGTCTTCTTGTACTTAAGTCGGCATTATGCCTTTTGTATTTAATTCCGATGCAATTTCTGTGCTTCATCGTCAAAAAGAAGGTCAGCTGGATACAGTAAACCTGAAGTGAAGCATCGGAATCTATAACTAGTGTCACAGGAATGGCTCAAAACATAGACAGTAAGAAGAGCCAGTCGTCTTGTACTTGAGTCGGCATTGTGCCTTTTGTATTTAATTCCGATGAATTTTCTGTGTTTGATCGTCAATAAGAAGGTCAGAGGGATATAGTAAACCTGAAGTAAACCATCGGAATCTATAACTAGTGTCACAGGAATGGTTCAAATCATAGACAGTAAGAAGAGTCACTCTTTTTGTACTTAAGTCGGCATTTTGCCATTTGTATTTAATTCCGATGCAATTTCTGTGTTTCATCGTCAATACGAAGGTCAGAGGAATACAGTGAACCTGAAGTGAAGCATCGGAATCTATAACTAGTGTCACAGGAATGGTTCAAAACAAAGACAGTGGGATGGGTCAGTCTTCTTGTACTTAAGTCGTCATTGTGCCTTTTGTATTTAATTCTGATGCAATATCTGTGTTTCTACGTCAATAAGAAGGTCAGAGGGATACAGTAACCCTGAAATGAAGCATCGGAATCTATAACTAGTGTCACAGAAATGGTCTTCTTGTACTTGAGTCGGCATTGTGCCTTTTGTATTTATTTCCGATGCAATTTATGTGTTTCTTTGTCTATAAGAAGGTCAGAGGGAATCAGTAAACCTAAAGTCAAGCATCGGAATCTATAACTAGTGTCACAGGAAAGGTTCGAAACATAGACAGTAACCAGAGTCAGTCTTTTTGTACTTAAGATGTCATTGTGCCTTTTGTATTTAATTCCGGTGCAATTTCTGTGTTTCATCGTCAATACGAAGGTCAGAGGGATACAGTAAACCTGAAGTGAAGCATCGGTATCTATAACTAGTGTCACAGGAATGGTTCAAAACTTAGACAGTAAGAAGGGTCAGTCTTCTTGTACTTAAGTCGGCATTGTGCCTTTTGTATTTAATTCCAATGCAATATCTGTGTTTCTTCGTCAATAAGAAGGTCAGAGGGATATAGTAATCCTGAAGGGATGCATCGGAATCTATAACTAGTGTCACAGGAATGGTTCAAAACTTAGACAGTATGAAGGGTCAGTCTTCTTGTACTTAAGTCGGCATTGTGCCTTTTGTATTTAATTCCGATGCAATATCTGTGTTTCTTCGTCAATAAGAAGGTCAGAGGGATATAGTAATCCTGAAGGGATGCATCGGAATCTATAACTAGTGTCACAGAAATGGTTCAAAACATAGACAGTAAGAAGAGCCAGTCTTCTCGTACTTGAGTCGGCATTGTGCCTTTTGTATTAAATTCCGATGCAATTTCTGTGTTTCATCGTCAATAAGAAGGTCAGTGGGATACAGTAAACCTGAAGTGAAGCATCGGAATCTATAACTAGTGTCACAGGAATGGTTCAAAACATAGACAGTAAGAAGGGTCAGTCTTCTTGTACTGAAGTCGGCATTGTGCCTTTTGTATTTAATTCCGATGCAATATCTGTGTTTCTTCGTCATTAAGAAGGTCAGAGTTATACAGTAAAACTGAAGTGAAGCATCGGAATCTATAACTAGTGTCACAGAAATGGTTCAAAACATAGACAGTAAGAAGAGCCAGTCTTCTTGTATTTGAGTCGGCATTGTGCCTTTTGTATTTAATTAGGATGCAATTTCTGTGTTTCATTGTCAATAAGAGGGTCAGAGGGATACAGTAAACCTGAAGTGAATCATCGGAAGCTATAACTAGTGTCACAGGAATGGTTCAAAACATAGACAGTAAGAAGACCCATTCTTTTTGTACTTAAGTCGGCATTGTGCATTTTGTATTTAATTCCGATGCTATTTACGTGTTTCATCGTCAATAAGAAGGTCAGCTGGATACAGTAAACCTGAAGTGAAGCATCGGAATCTATAACTAGTGTCACAGGAATGGTTCAAAACGTAGTCAGTAGGAAGAGTCAGTTATCTTGTACTTATGTCGGCATTGTGCCTTTTGTATTTAATTAAAATGCAATTTCTGTATTTCATCGTCAATAGGAAGGTGAAAGGGATACAGTAAACCTGAAGTGAAGCATCGGAATCTATAACGAGTGTCACAGGAATGGTTCAAATCATAGACAGTAGGAAGAGTCAGTCTTCTTCTACTTAAGTCGGCATTGTGCCTTTTGTATTTAATTCCGATGCAATTTCTGTGTTTCATCGTCAATAAGAAGGTCAGGGGGATACAGTAAAACTGAACTGAAGCATGGGAACCTGTAACTAGTGTCACAGGAATGGTTCAAATCATAGACAGTAAGAAGAGTCAGTCTTCTTGTACTTAAGTCGGCATTTTGCCTTTTGTATTTAATTCCGATGCAATTTCTGTGCTTCATCGTCAATAAGAAGGTCAGCTGGATACAGTAAACCTGAAGTGAAGCATCGGAATCTATAACTAGTGTCACAGGAATGGCTCAAAACATAGACAGTAAGAAGAGCCAGTCGTCTTGTACTTGAGTCGGCATTGTGCCTTTTGTATTTAATTCCGATGAATTTTCTGTGTTTGATCGTCGATAAGAAGGTCAGAGGGATATAGTAAACCTGAAGTAAACCATCGGAATCTATAACTAGTGTCACAGGAATGGTTCAAAACATTGACAGTAAGAAGAGTCAGTCTTCTTGCACTTAAGTCGGCATTGTGCCTTTTGTATATAATTCCGATGCAATTTCTGTGTTTCATCGTCAATAAGAGGCTCACAGGGATACAGTAAACCTGAAGTGAAGCATCGGAATCTATAACTAGTGTCACAGGAATGGTTCAAATCATAGACAGTAAGAAGAGTCACTCTTTTTATACTTAAGTCGGCATTTTGCCATTTGTATTTAATTCCGATGCAATTTCTGTGTTTCATCGTCAATACGAAGGTCAGAGGGATACAGTGAACCTGAAGTGAAGCATCGGAATCTATAACTAGTGTCACAGGAATGGTTCAAAACAAAGACAGTGGGATGGGTCAGTCTTCTTGTACTTAAGTCGTCATTGTGCCTTTTGTATTTAATTCTGATGCAATATCTGTGTTTCTACGTCAATAAGAAGGTCAGAGGGATACAGTAAACCTGAAGTGAAGCATCGGAATCTATAACTAGCGTCACAGAAATGGTTTAAATCATAGACAGTAATAAGAGCCAGTCTTCTTGTACATGAGTCGGCATTGTGCCTTTTGTATTTATTTCCGATGCAAATTATGTGTTTCTTTGTCTATAAGAAGGTCAGAGGGAATCAGTAAACATGAAGTGAAGCATCGGAATCTATAACGAGTGTCACAGGAATGGTTCAAATCATAGACAGTAGGAAGAGTCAGTCTTCTTATACTTAAGTCGGCATTGTGCCTTTTGTATTTAATTCCGATGCAATTTCTGTGTTTCATCGTCAATAAGAAGGTCAGAGGGATACAGTAAAACTGAAGTGAAGCATGGGAACCTGTAACTAGTGTCACAGTAATGGTTCAAATCATAGACAGCAAGAAGAGTCAGTCTTCTTGTACTTAAGTCGGCATTTTGCCTTTTGTATTTAATTCCGATGCAATATCTGTGTTTCTACGTCAATAAGAAGGTCAGAGGGATACAGTAAACCTGAAGTGAAGCATCGGAATCTATAACTAGTGTCACAGAAATGCTTTTAATCATAGACAGTAAGAAGAGCCAGTCTTCTTGTACTTGAGTCGGCATTGTGCCTTTTGTATTTAATTCCGATGCAATTTATGTGTTTCTTTGTCTATAAGAAGGTCAGAGGGAATCAGTAAACCTAAAGTCAAGCATCGGAATTTATAACTAGTGTCACAGGAAAGGTTCGAAACATAGACAGTAAGAAGGGTCAGTCTTCTTGTACTTCAGTCGGCATTGTGCCTTTTGTATTTAATTAAAATGCAATTTCTGTGTTTCATCGTCAATAGGAAGGTGAAAGGGATACAGTAAACCTGAAGTGGAGCATCGGAATCTATAACTAGTGTCACAGGAATGGTTCAAATCATAGTCAGTAGGAAGAGTCAGTTATCTTGTACTTAAGTCGGCATTGTGACTTTTGTATTTAATTAAAATGCAATTTCTGTGTTTCATCGTCAATAGGAAGGTGAAAGGATACAGTAAACCTGAAGTGAAGCATCGGAATCTATAACGAGTCTCACAGGAACGGTTCAAATCATAGACAGTAGGAAGAGTCAGACTTCTTCTACTTAAGTCGGCATTGTGCCTTTTGTATTTAATTCCGATGCAATTTCTGTGTTTCATCGTCAATAAGAAGGTCAGAGGGACACAGTAAAACTGAAGTGAAGCAAGGGAATCTGTAACTAGTGTCACAGGAATGGTTCAAATCATAGACAGTAAGAAGAGTCAGTCTTCTTGTACTTAAGTCGGCATTTTGCCTTTTGTATTTAATTCCGATGCAATTTCGTGCTTCATCGTAAATAAGAAGGTCAGCTGGATACAGTAAACCTGAAGTGAAGCATCGGAATCTATAACTAGTGTCACAGGAATGGCTCAAAACATAGACAGTAAGAAGAGCCAGTCGTCTTGTACTTGAGTCGGCATTGTGCCTTTAGTATTTAATTCCGATGAATTTTCTGTGTTTGATCGTCAATAAGAAGGTCAGAGGGATATAGTAAACCTGAAGTAAACCATCGGAATCTATAACTAGTGTCACAGGAATGGTTCAAAACATTGACAGTAAGAAGAGTCAGTCTTCTTGTACTTAAGTCAGCATTGTGCCTTTTGTATATAATTCCGATGCAATTTCTGTGTTTCATCGTCAATAAGAAGCTCACAGGGATACAGTAAACATGAAGTGAAGCATCGGAATCTATAACTAGTGTCACAGGAATGGTTCAAATCATAGACAGTAAGAAGAGTCACTCTTTTTATACTTAAGTCGGCATTTTGCCATTTGTATTTAATTCCGATGCAATTTCTGTGTTTCATCGTCAATACGAAGGTCAGAGGGATACAGTGAACCTGAAGTGAAGCATCGGAATCTATAACTAATGTCACAGGAATGGTTCAAAACAAAGACAGTGGGATGGGTCAGTCTTCTTGTACTTAAGTCGTCATTGTGCCATTTGTATTTAATTCTGATGCAATATCTGTCTTTCTACGTCAATAAGAAGGTCAGAGGGATACAGTAAACCTGAAGTGAAGCATCGGAATCTATAACTAGCGTCACAGAAATGGTTTAAATCATAGACAGTAAGAAGAGCCAATCTTCTTGTACTTGAGTCGGTATTGTGCCTTTTGTATTTATTTCCGATGCAATTTATGTGTTTCATCGTCAATAAGAAGGTCAGAGGGATACAGTAAAACTGAAGTGATGCATGGGAACCTGTAACTAGTGTCACAGTAATGGTTCAAATCATAGACAGTAAGAAGAGTCAGTCTTCTTGTACTTAAGTCGGCATTTAGCCTTTTGTATTTAATTCCGATGCAATATCTGTGTATCTACGTCAATAAGAAGGTCAGAGGGATACAGTAAACCTGAAGTGAAGCATCGGAATCTATAACTAGTGTCACAGAAATGCTTTTAATCATAGACAGTAAGAAGAGCCAGTCTTCTTGTACTTGAGTCGGCATTGTGCCTTTTGTATTTAATTCCGATGCAATTTATGTGTTTCTTTGTCTATAAGAAGGTC
This sequence comes from Schistocerca piceifrons, assembly GCF_021461385.2. Classification (NCBI taxonomy): domain Eukaryota; kingdom Metazoa; phylum Arthropoda; class Insecta; order Orthoptera; family Acrididae; genus Schistocerca; species Schistocerca piceifrons. The sequence goes on from NW_025728076.1 coordinate 86,287, forward strand.
AGAGGGAATCAGTAAACCTAAAGTCAAGCATCGGAATCTATAACTAGTGTCACAGGAAAGGTTCGAAACATAGACAGTAAGAAGAGTCAGTCTTTTTGTACTTAAGATGGCATTGTGCCTTTTGTATTTAATTCCGATGCTATTTCTGTGTTTCATCGTCAATACGAAGGTCAGAGGGATACAGTTAACCTGAAGTTAAGCATCGGTATCTATAACTAGTGTCACAGGAATGGTTCAAAACTTAGACAGTAAGAAGGGTCAGTCTTCTTGTACTTCAGTCGGCATTGTGCCTCTTGTATTTAATTCCGATGCAATATCTGTGTTTCTTCGTCAATAAGAAGGTCAGAGGGATATAGTAATCCTGAAGGGATGCATCGGAATCTATAATTAGTGTCACAGGAATGGTTCAAATCGTAGTCAGTAGGAAGAGTCAGTTATCTTGTACTTAAGTCGGCATTGTGCCTTTTGTATATAATTCCGATGCAATTTCTGTGTTTCATCGTCAATAAGAAGCTCACAGGGATACAGTAAACATGAAGTGAAGCATCGGAATCTATAACGAGTGTCACAGGAATGGTTCAAATCATAGACAGTAAGAAGAGTCAGTCTTCTTGTACTTAAGTCGGCATTTTGCCTTTTGTATTTAATTCCGATGCAATTTCTGTGCTTCATCGTCAATAAGAAGGTCAGCTGGATACAGTAATCCTGAAGTGAAGCATCGGAATCTATAACTAGTGTCACAGGAATGGCTCAAAACATAGACAGTAATAAGAGCCAGTCGTCTTGTACTTGAGTCGGCATTGTGCCTTTTCTATTTAATTCCGATGAATTTTCTGTGTTTGATCGTCAATAAGAAGGTCAGAGGGATATAGTAAACCTGAAGCAAACCATCGGAATCTATAACTAGTGTAACAGGAATGGTTCAAAGCATTGACAGTAAGAAGAGTCAGTCTTCTTGTACTTAAGTCGGCATTGTGCCTTTTGTATATAATTCCGATGCAATTTCTGTGTTTCATCGTCAATAAGAAGCTCACAGGGATACAGTAAACATGAAGTGAAGCATCGGAATCTATAACGAGTGTCACAGGAATGGTTCAAATCATAGACAGTAGGAAGAGTCAGTCTTCTTATACTTAAGTCGGCATTGTGCCTTTTGTATTTAATTCCGATGCAATTTCTGCGTTTCATCGTCAATAAGAAGGTCAGAGGGATACAGTAAAACTGAAGTGAAGCATGGGAACCTGTAAGTAGTGTCACAGGAATGGTTCAAAACAAAGACAGTGGGATGGGTCAGTCTTCTTGTACTTAAGTCGTCATTGTGCCTTTTGTATTTAATTCTGATGCAATATCTGTGTTTCTACGTCAATAAGAAGGTCAGAGGGATACAGTAACCCTGAAATGAAGCATCGGAATCTATAACTAGTGTCACAGAAATGGTCTTCTTGTACTTGAGTCGGCATTGTGCCTTTTGTATTTATTTCCGATGCAATTTATGTGTTTCTTTGTCTATAAGAAGGTCAGAGGGAATCAGTAAACCTAAAGTCAAGCATCGGAATCTATAACTAGTGTCACAGGAAAGGTTCGAAACATAGACAGTAACCAGAGTCAGTCTTTTTGTACTTAAGATGTCATTGTGCCTTTTGTATTTAATTCCGGTGCAATTTCTGTGTTTCATCGTCAATACGAAGGTCAGAGGGATACAGTAAACCTGAAGTGAAGCATCGGTATCTATAACTAGTGTCACAGGAATGGTTCAAAACTTAGACAGTAAGAAGGGTCAGTCTTCTTGTACTTAAGTCGGCATTGTGCCTTTTGTATTTAATTCCAATGCAATATCTGTGTTTCTTCGTCAATAAGAAGGTCAGAGGGATATAGTAATCCTGAAGGGATGCATCGGAATCTATAACTAGTGTCACAGGAATGGTTCAAAACTTAGACAGTATGAAGGGTCAGTCTTCTTGTACTTAAGTCGGCATTGTGCCTTTTGTATTTAATTCCGATGCAATATCTGTGTTTCTTCGTCAATAAGAAGGTCAGAGGGATATAGTAATCCTGAAGGGATGCATCGGAATCTATAACTAGTGTCACAGAAATGGTTCAAAACATAGACAGTAAGAAGAGCCAGTCTTCTCGTACTTGAGTCGGCATTGTGCCTTTTGTATTAAATTCCGATGCAATTTCTGTGTTTCATCGTCAATAAGAAGGTCAGTGGGATACAGTAAACCTGAAGTGAAGCATCGGAATCTATAACTAGTGTCACAGGAATGGTTCAAAACATAGACAGTAAGAAGGGTCAGTCTTCTTGTACTGAAGTCGGCATTGTGCCTTTTGTATTTAATTCCGATGCAATATCTGTGTTTCTTCGTCATTAAGAAGGTCAGAGTTATACAGTAAAACTGAAGTGAAGCATCGGAATCTATAACTAGTGTCACAGAAATGGTTCAAAACATAGACAGTAAGAAGAGCCAGTCTTCTTGTATTTGAGTCGGCATTGTGCCTTTTGTATTTAATTAGGATGCAATTTCTGTGTTTCATTGTCAATAAGAGGGTCAGAGGGATACAGTAAACCTGAAGTGAATCATCGGAAGCTATAACTAGTGTCACAGGAATGGTTCAAAACATAGACAGTAAGAAGACCCATTCTTTTTGTACTTAAGTCGGCATTGTGCATTTTGTATTTAATTCCGATGCTATTTACGTGTTTCATCGTCAATAAGAAGGTCAGCTGGATACAGTAAACCTGAAGTGAAGCATCGGAATCTATAACTAGTGTCACAGGAATGGTTCAAAACGTAGTCAGTAGGAAGAGTCAGTTATCTTGTACTTATGTCGGCATTGTGCCTTTTGTATTTAATTAAAATGCAATTTCTGTATTTCATCGTCAATAGGAAGGTGAAAGGGATACAGTAAACCTGAAGTGAAGCATCGGAATCTATAACGAGTGTCACAGGAATGGTTCAAATCATAGACAGTAGGAAGAGTCAGTCTTCTTCTACTTAAGTCGGCATTGTGCCTTTTGTATTTAATTCCGATGCAATTTCTGTGTTTCATCGTCAATAAGAAGGTCAGGGGGATACAGTAAAACTGAACTGAAGCATGGGAACCTGTAACTAGTGTCACAGGAATGGTTCAAATCATAGACAGTAAGAAGAGTCAGTCTTCTTGTACTTAAGTCGGCATTTTGCCTTTTGTATTTAATTCCGATGCAATTTCTGTGCTTCATCGTCAATAAGAAGGTCAGCTGGATACAGTAAACCTGAAGTGAAGCATCGGAATCTATAACTAGTGTCACAGGAATGGCTCAAAACATAGACAGTAAGAAGAGCCAGTCGTCTTGTACTTGAGTCGGCATTGTGCCTTTTGTATTTAATTCCGATGAATTTTCTGTGTTTGATCGTCGATAAGAAGGTCAGAGGGATATAGTAAACCTGAAGTAAACCATCGGAATCTATAACTAGTGTCACAGGAATGGTTCAAAACATTGACAGTAAGAAGAGTCAGTCTTCTTGCACTTAAGTCGGCATTGTGCCTTTTGTATATAATTCCGATGCAATTTCTGTGTTTCATCGTCAATAAGAGGCTCACAGGGATACAGTAAACCTGAAGTGAAGCATCGGAATCTATAACTAGTGTCACAGGAATGGTTCAAATCATAGACAGTAAGAAGAGTCACTCTTTTTATACTTAAGTCGGCATTTTGCCATTTGTATTTAATTCCGATGCAATTTCTGTGTTTCATCGTCAATACGAAGGTCAGAGGGATACAGTGAACCTGAAGTGAAGCATCGGAATCTATAACTAGTGTCACAGGAATGGTTCAAAACAAAGACAGTGGGATGGGTCAGTCTTCTTGTACTTAAGTCGTCATTGTGCCTTTTGTATTTAATTCTGATGCAATATCTGTGTTTCTACGTCAATAAGAAGGTCAGAGGGATACAGTAAACCTGAAGTGAAGCATCGGAATCTATAACTAGCGTCACAGAAATGGTTTAAATCATAGACAGTAATAAGAGCCAGTCTTCTTGTACATGAGTCGGCATTGTGCCTTTTGTATTTATTTCCGATGCAAATTATGTGTTTCTTTGTCTATAAGAAGGTCAGAGGGAATCAGTAAACATGAAGTGAAGCATCGGAATCTATAACGAGTGTCACAGGAATGGTTCAAATCATAGACAGTAGGAAGAGTCAGTCTTCTTATACTTAAGTCGGCATTGTGCCTTTTGTATTTAATTCCGATGCAATTTCTGTGTTTCATCGTCAATAAGAAGGTCAGAGGGATACAGTAAAACTGAAGTGAAGCATGGGAACCTGTAACTAGTGTCACAGTAATGGTTCAAATCATAGACAGCAAGAAGAGTCAGTCTTCTTGTACTTAAGTCGGCATTTTGCCTTTTGTATTTAATTCCGATGCAATATCTGTGTTTCTACGTCAATAAGAAGGTCAGAGGGATACAGTAAACCTGAAGTGAAGCATCGGAATCTATAACTAGTGTCACAGAAATGCTTTTAATCATAGACAGTAAGAAGAGCCAGTCTTCTTGTACTTGAGTCGGCATTGTGCCTTTTGTATTTAATTCCGATGCAATTTATGTGTTTCTTTGTCTATAAGAAGGTCAGAGGGAATCAGTAAACCTAAAGTCAAGCATCGGAATTTATAACTAGTGTCACAGGAAAGGTTCGAAACATAGACAGTAAGAAGGGTCAGTCTTCTTGTACTTCAGTCGGCATTGTGCCTTTTGTATTTAATTAAAATGCAATTTCTGTGTTTCATCGTCAATAGGAAGGTGAAAGGGATACAGTAAACCTGAAGTGGAGCATCGGAATCTATAACTAGTGTCACAGGAATGGTTCAAATCATAGTCAGTAGGAAGAGTCAGTTATCTTGTACTTAAGTCGGCATTGTGACTTTTGTATTTAATTAAAATGCAATTTCTGTGTTTCATCGTCAATAGGAAGGTGAAAGGATACAGTAAACCTGAAGTGAAGCATCGGAATCTATAACGAGTCTCACAGGAACGGTTCAAATCATAGACAGTAGGAAGAGTCAGACTTCTTCTACTTAAGTCGGCATTGTGCCTTTTGTATTTAATTCCGATGCAATTTCTGTGTTTCATCGTCAATAAGAAGGTCAGAGGGACACAGTAAAACTGAAGTGAAGCAAGGGAATCTGTAACTAGTGTCACAGGAATGGTTCAAATCATAGACAGTAAGAAGAGTCAGTCTTCTTGTACTTAAGTCGGCATTTTGCCTTTTGTATTTAATTCCGATGCAATTTCGTGCTTCATCGTAAATAAGAAGGTCAGCTGGATACAGTAAACCTGAAGTGAAGCATCGGAATCTATAACTAGTGTCACAGGAATGGCTCAAAACATAGACAGTAAGAAGAGCCAGTCGTCTTGTACTTGAGTCGGCATTGTGCCTTTAGTATTTAATTCCGATGAATTTTCTGTGTTTGATCGTCAATAAGAAGGTCAGAGGGATATAGTAAACCTGAAGTAAACCATCGGAATCTATAACTAGTGTCACAGGAATGGTTCAAAACATTGACAGTAAGAAGAGTCAGTCTTCTTGTACTTAAGTCAGCATTGTGCCTTTTGTATATAATTCCGATGCAATTTCTGTGTTTCATCGTCAATAAGAAGCTCACAGGGATACAGTAAACATGAAGTGAAGCATCGGAATCTATAACTAGTGTGACAGGAATGGTTCAAATCATAGACAGTAAGAAGAGTCACTCTTTTTATACTTAAGTCGGCATTTTGCCATTTGTATTTAATTCCGATGCAATTTCTGTGTTTCATCGTCAATACGAAGGTCAGAGGGATACAGTGAACCTGAAGTGAAGCATCGGAATCTATAACTAATGTCACAGGAATGGTTCAAAACAAAGACAGTGGGATGGGTCAGTCTTCTTGTACTTAAGTCGTCATTGTGCCATTTGTATTTAATTCTGATGCAATATCTGTCTTTCTACGTCAATAAGAAGGTCAGAGGGATACAGTAAACCTGAAGTGAAGCATCGGAATCTATAACTAGCGTCACAGAAATGGTTTAAATCATAGACAGTAAGAAGAGCCAATCTTCTTGTACTTGAGTCGGTATTGTGCCTTTTGTATTTATTTCCGATGCAATTTATGTGTTTCATCGTCAATAAGAAGGTCAGAGGGATACAGTAAAACTGAAGTGATGCATGGGAACCTGTAACTAGTGTCACAGTAATGGTTCAAATCATAGACAGTAAGAAGAGTCAGTCTTCTTGTACTTAAGTCGGCATTTAGCCTTTTGTATTTAATTCCGATGCAATATCTGTGTATCTACGTCAATAAGAAGGTCAGAGGGATACAGTAAACCTGAAGTGAAGCATCGGAATCTATAACTAGTGTCACAGAAATGCTTTTAATCATAGACAGTAAGAAGAGCCAGTCTTCTTGTACTTGAGTCGGCATTGTGCCTTTTGTATTTAATTCCGATGCAATTTATGTGTTTCTTTGTCTATAAGAAGGTCAGAGGGAATCAGTAAACCTAAAGTCAAGCATCGGAATCTATAACTAGTGTCACAGGAAAGGTTCGAAACATAGACAGTAAGAAGAGTCAGTCTTTTTGTACTTAAGATGGCATTGTGCCTTTTGTATTTAATTCCGATGCTATTTCTGTGTTTCATCGTCAATACGAAGGTCAGAGGGATACAGTTAACCTGAAGTTAAGCATCGGTATCTATAACTAGTGTCACAGGAATGGTTCAAAACTTAGACAGTAAGAAGGGTCAGTCTTCTTGTACTTCAGTCGGCATTGTGCCTCTTGTATTTAATTCCGATGCAATATCTGTGTTTCTTCGTCAATAAGAAGGTCAGAGGGATATAGTAATCCTGAAGGGATGCATCGGAATCTATAATTAGTGTCACAGGAATGGTTCAAATCGTAGTCAGTAGGAAGAGTCAGTTATCTTGTACTTAAGTCGGCATTGTGCCTTTTGTATATAATTCCGATGCAATTTCTGTGTTTCATCGTCAATAAGAAGCTCACAGGGATACAGTAAACATGAAGTGAAGCATCGGAATCTATAACGAGTGTCACAGGAATGGTTCAAATCATAGACAGTAAGAAGAGTCAGTCTTCTTGTACTTAAGTCGGCATTTTGCCTTTTGTATTTAATTCCGATGCAATTTCTGTGCTTCATCGTCAATAAGAAGGTCAGCTGGATACAGTAATCCTGAAGTGAAGCATCGGAATCTATAACTAGTGTCACAGGAATGGCTCAAAACATAGACAGTAATAAGAGCCAGTCGTCTTGTACTTGAGTCGGCATTGTGCCTTTTCTATTTAATTCCGATGAATTTTCTGTGTTTGATCGTCAATAAGAAGGTCAGAGGGATATAGTAAACCTGAAGCAAACCATCGGAATCTATAACTAGTGTAACAGGAATGGTTCAAAGCATTGACAGTAAGAAGAGTCAGTCTTCTTGTACTTAAGTCGGCATTGTGCCTTTTGTATATAATTCCGATGCAATTTCTGTGTTTCATCGTCAATAAGAAGCTCACAGGGATACAGTAAACATGAAGTGAAGCATCGGAATCTATAACGAGTGTCACAGGAATGGTTCAAATCATAGACAGTAGGAAGAGTCAGTCTTCTTATACTTAAGTCGGCATTGTGCCTTTTGTATTTAATTCCGATGCAATTTCTGCGTTTCATCGTCAATAAGAAGGTCAGAGGGATACAGTAAAACTGAAGTGAAGCATGGGAACCTGTAAGTAGTGTCACAGGAATGGTTCAAAACAAAGACAGTGGGATGGGTCAGTCTTCTTGTACTTAAGTCGTCATTGTGCCTTTTGTATTTAATTCTGATGCAATATCTGTGTTTCTACGTCAATAAGAAGGTCAGAGGGGTACAGTAAAACTGAAGTGAAGCATGGGAACCTGTAACTAGTGTCACAGTAATGGTTCAAATCATAGACAGTAAGAAGAGTCAGTCTTCTTGTACTTAAGTCGGCATTTTGCCTTTTGTATTTAATTCCGATGCAATATCTGTGTTTCTGCGTCAATAAGAAGTTCAGAGGGATACAGTAAACCTGAAGTGAAGCATCGGAATCTATAACTAGTGTCACAGAAATGCTTTTAATCATAGACAGTAAGAAGAGCCAGTCTTCTTGTACTTGAGTCGGCATTGTGCCTTTTGTATTTAATTCCGATGCAATTTATGTGTTTCTTTGTCTATAAGAAGGTCAGAGGGAATCAGTAAACCTAAAGTCAAGCATCGGAATCTATAACTAGTGTCACAGGAAAGGTTCGAAACATAGACAGTAAGAAGAGTCAGTCTTTTTGTACTTAAGATGGCATTGTGCCTTTTGTATTTAATTCCGATGCAATTTCTGTGTTTCATCGTCAATACGAAGGTCAGAGGGATACAGTAAACCTGAAGTGAAGCATCGGTATCTATAACTAGTGTCACAGGAATGGTTCAAAACTTAGACAGTAAGAAGGGTCAGTCTTCTTGTACTTCAGTCGGCATTGTGCCTCTTGTATTTAATTCCGATGCAATATCTGTGTTTCTTCGTCAATAAGAAGGTCAGAGGGATATAGTAATCCTGAAGGGATGCATCGGAATCTATAACTAGTGTCACAGGAATGGTTCAAATCGTAGTCAGTAGGAAGAGTCAGTTATCTTGTAGTTAAGTCGGCATTGTGCCTTTTGTATTTAATTAAAATGCAATTTCTGTGTTTCATCGTCAGTAGGAAGGTGAAAGGGATACAGTAAACCTGAAGTGAAGCATCGGAATCTATAGCGAGTGTCACAGGAACGGTTCAAATCATAGACAGTAGGAAGAGTCAGTCATCTTCTACTTAAGTCGGCATTGTGCATTTGTATTTAATTCCGATGCAATTTCTGTGTTTCATCGTCAATACGAAGGTCAGAGGGATACAGTAAACCTGAAGTGAAGCATCGGAATCTATAACTAGTTTCACAGGAATGGTTCAAATCGTAGTCAGTAGGAAGAGTCAGTTATCTTGTAGTTAAGTCGGCATTGTGCCTTTTGTATTTAATTCCGATGCAATTTCTGTGTTTCATCGTCAATAAGAAGGTCAGAGGGATACAGTAAAACTGAAGTGAAGCAAGGGAACCTGTAACTAGTGTCACAGGAATGGTTCAAATCATAGACAGTAAGAAGAGTCAGTCTTCTTGTACTTAAGTCGGCATTTTGCCTTTTGTATTTAATTCCGATGCAATTTCTGTGCTTCATCGTCAATAAGAAGGTTAGCTGGATACAGTAAACCTGAAGTGAAGCATCGGAATCTATAACTAGTGTCACAGGAATGGCTCAAAACATAGACAGTAAGAAGAGCCAGTCGTCTTGTACTTGAGTCGGCATTGTGCCTTTAGTATTTAATTCCGATGAATTTTCTGTGTTTGATCGTCAATAAGAAGCTCAGAGGGATATAGTAAACCTGAAGTGAACCATCGGAATCTATAACTGGTGTCACAGGAATGGTTCAAAACATTGACAGTAAGAAGAGTCAGTCTTCTTGTACTTAAGTCGGCATTGTGCCTTTTGTATATAATTCCGATGCAATTTCTGTGTTTCATCGTCAATAAGAAGCTCACAGGGATACAGTAAACATGAAGTGAAGCATCGGAATCTATAACGAGTGTCACAGGAATGGTTCAAATCATAGACAGTAGGAAGAATCAGTCTTCTTATACTTAAGTCGGCATTGTGCGTTTTGTATTTAATTCCGATGCAATTTCTGTGTTTCATCGTCAATAAGAAGGTCAGAGGGATACAGTAAAACTGAAGTGAAGCATGGGAACCTGTAACTAGTGTCACAGTAATGGTTCAAATCATAGACAGTAAGAAGAGTCAGTCTTCTTGTACTTAAGTCGGCATTTTGCCTTTTGTATTTAATTCCGATGCAATTTCTGTGCTTCATCGTCAATAAGAAGGTCAGCTGGATACAGTAATCCTGAAGTGAGGCATCGGAATCTATAACTAGTGTCACAGGAATGGCTCAAAACATAGACAGTAAGAAGAGCCAGTCGTCTTGTACTTGAGTCGGCATTGTGCCTTTTCTATTTAATTCCGATGAATTTTCTGTGTTTGATCGTCAATAAGAAGGTCAGTGGGATATAGTAAACCTGAAGCAAACCATCGGAATCTATAACTAGTGTAACAGGAATGGTTCAAAACATTGACAGTAAGAAGAGTCAGTCTTCTTGTACTTAAGTCGGCATTGTGCCTTTTGTATATCATTCCGATGCAATTTCTGTGTTTCATCGTCAATAAGAAGCTCACAGGGATACAGTAAACATGAAGTGAAGCATCGGAATCTATAACGAGTGTCACAGGAATGGTTCAAATCATAGACAGTAGGAAGAGTCAGTCTTCTTATACTTAAGTCGGCATTGTGCCTTTTGTATTTAATTCCGATGCAATTTCTGTGTTTCATCGTCAATAAGAAGATCAGAGGGATACAGTAAAACTGAAGTGAAGCATGGGAACCTGTAACTAGTGTCACAGTAATGGTTCAAATCATAGACAGTAAGAAGAGTCAGTTTTCTTGTACTTAACTCGGCATTTTGCCTTTTGTATTTAATTCCGATGCAATTTCTGTGCTTCATCGTCAATAAGAAGGTCAGCTGGATACGGTAAACCTGAAGTGAAGCATCGGAATCTATAACTAGTGTCACAGGAATGGCTCAAAACATAGACAGTAAGAAGAGCCAGTCGTCTTGTACTTGAGTCGGCATTGTGCCTTTTGTATTTAATTCCGATGAATTTTCTGTGTTTGATCGTCAATAAGAAGGTCAGAGGGATATAGTAAACCTGAAGTAAACCATCGGAATCTATAACTAGTGTCACAGGAATGGTTCAAAACATTGACAGTAAGAAGAGTCAGTCTTCTTGTACTTAAGTCGGACTTGTGCCTTTTGTATATAGTTCCGATGCAATTTCTGTGTTTCATCGTCAATAAGAAGCTCACAGGGATACAGTAAACCTGAAGTGAAGCATCGGAATCTATAACTAGTGTCACAGGAATGGTTCAAATCATAGACAGTAAGAAGAGTCACTCTTTTTGTACTTAAGTCGGCATTTTGCCATTTCTATTTAATTCCGATGCAATTTCTGTGTTTCATCGTCAATACGAAGGTCAGAGGAATACAGTGAACCTGAAGTGAAGCATCGGAATCTATAACTAGTGTCACAGGAATGGTTCAAAACAAAGACAGTGGGATGGGTCAGTCTTCTTGTACTTAAGGCGTCATTGTGCCTTTTGTATTTAATGCTGATGCAATATCTGTGTTTCTACGTCAATAAGAAGGTCAGAGGGATAGAGTAAACCTGAAGTGAAGCATCGGAATCTATAACTAGTGTCACAGAAATGGTTTAAATCATAGACAGTAAGAAGAGCCAGTCTTCTTGTACTTGAGTCGGCATTGTGCCTTTTGTATTTATTTCCGATGCAATTTATGTGTTTCTTTGTCTATAAGAAGGTCAGAGGGAATCAGTAAACATGAAGTGAAGCATCGGAATCTATAACGAGTGTCACAGGAATGGTTCAAATCATAGACAGTAGGAAGAGTCAGTCTTCTTATACTTAAGTCGGCATTGTGCCTTTTGTATTTAATTCCGATGCAATTTCTGTGTTTCATCGTCAATAAGAAGGTCAGAGGGATACAGTAAAACTGAAGTGAAGCATGGGAACCTGTAACTAGTGTCACAGTAATGGTTCAAATCATAGACAGTAAGAAGAGTCAGTCTTCTTGTACTTAAGTCGGCATTTTGCCTTTTGTATTTAATTCCGATGCAATTTCTGTGCTTCATCGTCAATAAGAAGGTCAGCTGGATACAGTAAACCGGAAGTGAAGCATCGGAATCTATAACTAGTGTCACAGGAATGGCTCATAACATAGACAGTAAGAAGAGCCAGTCGTCTTGTACTTGAGTCGGCATTGTGCCTTTTCTATTTAATTCCGATGAATTTTCTGTGTTTGATCGTCAATAAGAAGGTCAGAGGGATATAGTAAACCTGAAGTAAACCTACGGAATCTATAACTAGTGTAACAGGAATGGTTCAAAACATTGACAGTAAGAAGAGTCAGTCTTCTTGTACCTAAGTCGGCATTGTGCCTTTTGTATATAATTCCGATGCAATTTCTGTGTTTCATCGTCAATATGAAGCTCACAGGGATACAGTAAACATGAAGTGAAGCATCGGAATCTATAACGAGTGTCACAGGAATGGTTCAAATCATAGACAGTAGGAAGAGTCAGTCTTCTTATACTTAAGTCGGCATTGTGCCTTTTGTATTTAATTCCGATGCAATTTCTGTGTTTCATCGTCAATAAGAAGGTCAGAGGGATACAGTAAAACTGAAGTGAAGCATGGGAACCTGTAACTAGTGTCACAGTAATGGTTCAAATCATAGACAGTAAGAAGAGTCAGTCTTCTTGTACTTAACTCGGCATTTTGCCTTTTGTATTTAATTCCGATGCAATTTCTGTGCTTCATCGTCAATAAGAAGGTCAGCTGGATACAGTAAACCTGAAGTGAAGCATCGGAATCTATAACTAGTGTCACAGGAATGGCTCAAAACATAGACATTAAGAAGAGCCAGTCGTCTTGTACTTGAGTCGGCATTGTGCCTTTTGTATTTAATTCCGATGAATTTTCTGTGTTTGATCGTCAATAAGAAGGTCAGAGGGATATAGTAAACCTGAAGTAAACCATCGGAATCTATAACTAGTGTCACAGGAATGGTTCAAAACATTGACAGTAAGAAGAGTCAGTCTTCTTGTACTTAAGTCGGCATTGTGCCTTTTGTATATAATTCCGATGCAATTTCTGTGTTTCATCGTCAATAAGAAGCTCACAGGGATACAGTAAACCTGAAGTGATGCATCGGAATCTATAACTAGTGTCACAGGAATGGTTCAAATCATAGACAGTAAGAAGAGTCACTCTTTTTGTACTTAAGTCGGCATTTTGCCATTTGTATTTAATTCCGATGCAATTTCTGTGTTTCATCGTCAATACGAAGGTCAGAGGGATACAGTGAACCTGAAGTGAAGCATCGGAATCTATAACTAGTGTCACAGGTATGGTTCAAAGCAAAGACAGTGGGATGGGTCAGTCTTCTTGTACTTAAGTCGTCATTGTGCCTTTTGTATTTAATTCTGATGCAATATCTGTGTTTCTACGTCAATAAGAAGGTCAGAGGGATACAGTAAACCTGAAGTGAAGCATCGGAATATATAACTAGTGTCACAGAAATGGTTTAAATCATAGACAGTAAGAAGAGCCAGTCTTCTTGTACTTGAGTCGGCATTGTGCCTTTTGTATTTATTTCCGATGCAATTTATGTGTTTCTTTGTCTATAAGAAGGTCAGAGGGAATCAGTAAACCTAAAGTCAAGCATCGGAATCTATAACTAGTGTCACAGGAAAGGTTCGAAACATAGACAGTAACCAGAGTCAGTCTTTTTGTACTTAAGATGTCATTGTGCCTTTTGTATTTAATTCCGATGCATTTTCTGTGTTTCATCGTCAATACGAAGGTCAGAGGGATACAGTAAACCTGAAGTGAAGCATCGGTATCTATAACTAGTGTCACAGGAATGGTTCAAAACAGTCAGTATGAAGAGTCAGTCATCTTTTACTTAAGTCGGCATTCTGCCTTTTGTATTCCATTCCGATGCAATTTCTGTGTTTCATCGTCAATAAGAAGGTCCAAGGGATACAGTAAACCTGAAATGAATCATCGGAATCTATAACTAGTGTCACAGGAATGTTTCAAAGTATAGACAGTAGGAAGAGTCAGTCTAAATGTACTTAAGTCGGCATTGTGCCTTTTGTATTTAATTCCGATGCAATTTCTGTGTTTCATCGTCAATACGAAGGTCAGAGGGATACAGTGAACCTGAAGTGAAGCATCGGAATCTATAACTAGTGTCACAGAAATGGTTCAAAACATAGACAGTAAGAAGAGCCAGTCTTCTTGTACTTAAGTCGGCATTTTGCCTTTTGTATTTAATTCCGATGCAATTTCTGTGCTTCATCGTCAATAAGAAGGTCAGCTGGATACAGTAAACCTGAAGTGAAGCATCGGAATCTATAACTAGTGTCACAGGAATGGCTCAAAAGATAGACAGTAAGAAGAGCCAGTCGTCTTGTACTTGAGTCGGCATTGTGCCTTTTGTATTTAATTCCGATGAATTTTCTGTGTTTGATCGTCAATAAGAAGGTCAGAGGGATATAGTAAACCTGAAGTAAATTATCGGAATCTATAACTAGTGTCACAGGAATGGTTCAAAACATTGACAGTAAGAAGAGTCAGTCTTCTTCTACTTCAGTCGGCATTGTGCCTTTTGTATATAATTCCGATGCAATTTCTGTGTTTCATCGTCAATAAGAAGCTCACAGGGATACAGTAAACCTGAAGTGAAGCATCGGAATCTATAACTAGTGTCACAGGAATGGTTCAAATCATAGACAGTAGGAAGAGTCACTCTTTTTGTACTTAAGTCGTCATTTTGCCATTTGTATTAAATTCCGATGCAATTTCTGTGTTTCATCGTCAATACGAAGGTCAGAGGGATACAGTGAACCTGAAGTGAAGCATCGGAATCTATAACTAGTGTCACAGGAATGGTTCAAAACAAAAACAGTGGGATGGGTCAGTCTTCTTGTACTTAAGTCGTCATTGTGCCTTTTGTATTTAATTCTGATGCAATATCTGTGTTTCTACGTCAATTAGAAGGTCAGAGGGATACAGTAAACCTGAAGTGAAGCATCGGAATCTATAACTAGTGTCACAGCAATGGTTTAAATCATAGACAGTAAGAAGAGCCAGTCTTCTTGTACTTGAGTCGGCATTGTGCCTTTTGTATTTATTTCCGATGCAATTTATGTGTTTCTTTGTCTATAAGAAGATCAGAGGGAATCAGTAAACCTAAAGTCAAGCATCGGAATCTATAACTAGTGTCACAGGAAAGGTTCGAAACATAGACAGTAACCAGAGTCAGTCTTTTTGTACTTAAGATGTCATTGTGCCTTTTGTATTTAATTCCGATGCAATTTCTGTGTTTCATCGTCAATACGAAGGTCAGAATGATACAGTAAACCTGAAGTGAAGCATCGGTATGTATAACTAGTGCACAGGAATGGTTCAAAACAGTCAGTATGAAGAGTCAGTCTTCTTTTACTTAAGTCGGCATTGTGCCTTTTGTATTCCATTCCGATGCAATTTCTGTGTTTCATCGTCAATAAGAAGGACAGAGGGATACAGTAAAACTGAAGTGTAGCATCAAAATCAATAACTAGTATCACAGGAATGGTTCAAACTTAGACAGTTGGATGGGTCAGTCTTCTTGTACTTAAGTCGGCATTGTGCCTTTTGTATTTAATTCCGATGAAATTTCTGTGTTTCATCGTCAATAAGAAGGTCCAAGGGGTACAGTAAACCTGAAGTGAAGCATCGGAATCTATAACTAGTGTCACAGGAATGTTTCAAAGCATAGAGAGTAAGAAAGGTCAGTCTTCTTGTACTTATGTCGGCATTGAGCCTTTTGTATTTCATTCCGATGCAATTTCTGTGTTTCATCGTCAATAAGAAGGTCCAAGGGATACAGTAAACCTGAAATGAAGCATCGGAATCTATAACTAGTGTCACAGGAATGTTTCCAAGTATAGACAGTAGGAAGAGTCAGTCTAAATGTACTTAAGTCGGCATTGTGCCTTTTGTATTTAATTCCGATGCAATTTCTGTGTTTCATCGTCAATACGAAGGTCAGAGGGATATAGTAATCCTGAAGGGATGCATCGGAATCTATAACTAGTGTCACAGAAATGGTTCAAAACATAGACAGTAAGAAGAGCCAGTCTTCTTGTACTTGAGTCGGCATTGTGCCTTTTGTATTAAATTCCGATGCAATTTCTGTGTTTCATCGTCAATAAGAAGGTCAGTGGGATACAGTAAACCTGAAGTGAAGCATCGGAATCTATAACTAGTGTCACAGGAATGGTTCAAAACATAGACAGTAAGAAGGGTCAGTCTTCCTGTACTGAAGTCGGCATTGTGCCTTTTGTATTTAATTCCGATGCAATATCTGTTTTTCTTCGTCATTAAGAAGGTCAGAGTTATACAGTAAAACTGAAGTGAAGCATCGGAATCTATAACTAGTGTCACAGAAATGGTTCAGAACATTGACAGTAAGAAGAGCCAGTCTTCTTGTATTTGAGTCGGCATTGTGCCTTTTGTATTTAATTAGGATGCAATTTCTGTGTTTCATTGGCAATAAGAAGGTCAGAGGGATACAGTGAACCTGAAGTGAAGCATCGGTATCTATAACTAGTGTCACAGGAATGGTTCAAAACTTAGACAGTAAGAAGGGTCAGTCTTCTTGTACTTAAGTCGGCATTGTGCCTTTTGTATTTAATTCCGATGCAATATCTGTGTTTCTTCGTCAATAAGAAGGTCAGAGGGATATAGTAATCCTGAAGGGATGCATCGGAATCTATAACTAGTGTCACAGAAATGGTTCAAAACATAGACAGTAAGAAGAGCCAGAGTTCTTGTACTTGAGTCGGCATTGTGCCTTTTGTATTAAATTCCGATGCAATTTCTGTGTTTCATCGTCAATAAGAAGGTCAGTGGGATACAGTAAACCTGAAGTGAAGCATCGGAATCTATAACTAGTGTCACAGGAATGGTTCAAAACGTAGTCAGTAGGAAGAGTCAGTTATCTTGTACTTAAGTCGGCATTGTGCCTTTTGTATTTAATTAAAATGCAATTTCTGTGTTTCATCGTCAATAGGAAGGTGAAAGGGATACAGTAAACCTGAAGTGAAGCATCGGAATCTATAACGAGTGTCACAGGAATGGTTCAAATCATAGACAGTAGGAAGAGTCAGTCTTCTTCTACTTAAGTCGGCATTGTGCCTTTTGTATTTAATTCCGATGCAATTTCTGTGTTTCATCGTCAATAAGAAGGTCAGAGGGATACAGTAAAATTGAAGTGAAGCATGGGAACCTGTAACTAGTATCACAGGAATGGTTCAAATCGTAGACAGTAAGAAGAGTCAGTCTTCTTGTACTTAAGTCGGCATTTTGCCTTTTGTATTTAATTCCGATGCAATTTCTGTGCTTCATCGTCAATAAGAAGGTCAGCTGGATACAGTAAACCTGAAGTGAAGCATCGGAATCTATAACTAGTATCACAGGAATGGCTCAAAACATAGACAGTAAGAAGAGCCAGTCGTCTTGTACTTGAGTCGGCATTGTGCCTTTTGTATTTAATTCCGATGAATTTTCTGTGTTTGATCGTCAATAAGAAGGTCAGAGGGATATAGTAAACCTGAAGTAAACCATCGGAATCTATAACTAGTGTCACAGGAATGGTTCAAAACATTGACAGTAAGAAGAGTCAGTCTTCATGTACTTAAGTCGGCATTGTGCCTTTTGTATATAATTCCGATGCAATTTCTGTGTTTCATCGTCAATACGATGGTCAGAGGGATACAGTGAACCTGAAGTGAAGCATCGGAATCTATAACTAGTGTCACAGGAATGGTTCAAAACAAAGACAGTGGGATGGCTCAGTCTTCTTGTACTTAAGTCGTCATTGTGCCTTTTGTATTTAATTCTGATGCAATATCTGTGTTTCTACGTCAATAAGAAGGTCAGAGGGATACAGTAAACCTGAAGTGAAGCATCGGAATCTATAACTAGCGTCACAGAAATGGTTTAAATCATAGACAGTAAGAAGAGCCAGTCTTCTTGTA
Organism: Schistocerca piceifrons; assembly: GCF_021461385.2. NCBI lineage: Eukaryota > Metazoa > Arthropoda > Insecta > Orthoptera > Acrididae > Schistocerca > Schistocerca piceifrons. The sequence continues at coordinate 104,065 of NW_025728076.1, forward strand.
CTTGAGTCGGCATTGTGCCTTTTGTATTTATTTCCTATGCAATTTATGTGTTTCTTTGTCTATAAGAAGGTCAGAGGGAATCGGTAAACCTAAAGTCAAGCATCGGAATCTATAACTAGTGTCACAGGAAAGATTCGAAACATAGACAGTAACCAGAGTCAGTCTTTTTGTACTTAAGATGGCATTGTGCCTTTTGTATTTAATTCCGATACAATTTCTGTGTTTCATCGTCAATACGAAGGTCAGAGGGATACAGTAAACCTGAAGTGAAGCATCGGTATCTATAACTAGTGTCACAGGAATGGTTCAAAACTTAGACAGTAAGAAGGGTCAGTCTTCTTGTACTTAAGTCGGCATTGTGCCTTCTGTATTTAATTCCGATGCAATATCTGTGTTTCTTCGTCAATAAGAAGGTCAGAGGGATATAGTAATCCTGAAGGGATGCATCGGAATCTATAACTAGTGTCACAGAAATGGTTCAAAACATAGACAGTAAGAAGAGCCAGTCTTCTTGTACTTGAGTCGGCATTGTGCCTTTTGTATTAAATTCCGATGCAATTTCTGTGTTTCATCGTCAATAAGAAGGTCAGTGGGATACAGTAAACCTGAAGTGAAGCATCGGAATCTATAACTAGTGTCACAGGAATGGTTCAAAACATAGACAGTAAGAAGGGTCAGTCTTCCTGTACTGAAGTCGGCATTGTGCCTTTTGTATTTAATTCCGATGCAATATCTGTGTTTCTTCGTCATTAAGAAGGTCAGAGTTATACAGTAAAACTGAAGTGAAGCATCGGAATCTATAACTAGTGTCACAGAAATGGTTCAAAACATTGACAGTAAGAAGAGCCAGTCTTCTTGTATTTGAGTCGGCATTGTGCCTTTTGTATTTAATTAGGATGCAATTTCTGTGTTTCATTGTCAATAAGAAGGTCAGAGGGATACAGTAAACCTGAAGTGAAGCATCGGTATCTATAACTAGTGTCACAGGAATGGTTCAAAACTTAGACAGTAAGAAGGGTCAGTCTTCTTGTACTTAAGTCGGCATTGTGCCTTTTGTATTTAATTCCGATGCAATATCTGTGTTTCTTCGTCAATAAGAAGGTCAGAGGGATATAGTAATCCTGAAGGGATGCATCGGAATCAATAACTAGTGTCACAGAAATGGTTCAAAACATAGACAGTAAGAAGAGCCAGAGTTCTTGTACTTGAGTCGGCATTGTGCCTTTTGTATTAAATTCCGATGCAATTTCTGTGTTTCATCGTCAATAAGAAGGTCAGTGGGATACAGTAAACCTGAAGTGAAGCATCGGAATCTATAACTAGTGTCACAGGAATGGTTCAACACATAGACAGTAAGAAGGGTCAGTCTTCTTGTACTGAAGTCGGCATTGTGCCTTTTGTATTTAATTCCGATGCAATATCTGTGTTTCTTCGTCATTAAGAAGGTCAGAGTTATACAGTAAAACTGAAGTGAAGCATCGGAATCTATAACTAGTGTCACAGAAATGGTTCAAAACATAGACAGTAAGAAGAGCCAGTCTTCTTGTATTTGAGTCGGCATTGTGCCTTTTGTATTTAATTAGGATGCAATTTCTGTGTTTCATTGTCAATAAGAAGGTCAGAGGGATACAGTAAACCTGAAGTGAAGCATCTGAATCTATAACTAGTGTCACAGGAATGGTTCCAAACATAGACAGTAAGAAGACCCATTCTTTTTGTACTTAAGTCGGCATTGTGCATTTTGTATTTAATTCCGATGCAATTTACGTGTTTCATCGTCAATAAGAAGGTCAGTTGGATACAGTAAACCTGAAGTGAAGCATCGGAATCTATAACTAGTGTCACAGGAATGGTTCAAAACGTAGTCAGTAGGAAGAGTCAGTTATCTTGTACTTAAGTCGGCATTGTGCCTTTTGTATTTAATTAAAATGCAATTTCTGTGTTTCATCGTCAATAGGAAGGTGAAAGGGATACAGTAAACCTGAAGTGAAGCATCGGAATCTATAACAAGTGTCACAGGAATGGTTCAAATCATAGACAGTAGGAAGAGTCAGTCTTCTTCTACTTAAGTCGGCATTGTGCCTTTTGTATTTAATTCCGATGCAATTTCTGTGTTTCATCGTCAATAAGAAGGTCAGAGGGATACAGTAAAATTGAAGTGAAGCATGGGAACCTGTAACTAGTATCACAGGAATGGTTCAAATCATAGACAGTAAGAAGAGTCAGTCTTCTTGTACTTAAGTCGGCATTTTGCCTTTTGTATTTAATTCCGATGCAATTTCTGTGCTTCATCGTCAATAAGAAGGTCAGCTGGATACAGTAAACCTGAAGTGAAGCATCGGAATCTATAACTAGTGTCACAGGAATGGCTCAAAACATAGACAGTAAGAAGAGCCAGTCGTCTTGTACTTGAGTCGGCATTGTGCCTTTTGTATTTAATTCCGATGAATTTTCTGTGTTTGATCGTCAATAAGAAGGTCAGAGGGATATAGTAAACCTGAAGTAAACCATCGGAATCTATAACTAGTTTCACAGGAATGGTTCAAAACATTGACAGTAAGAAGAGTCAGTCTTCATGTACTTAAGTCGGCATTGTGCCTTTTGTATATAATTCCGATGCAATTTCTGTGTTTCATCGTCAATACGATGGTCAGAGGGATACAGTGAAGCTGAAGTGAAGCATCGGAATCTATAACTAGTGTCACAGGAATGGTTCAAAACAAAGACAGTGGGATGGCTCAGTCTTCTTGTACTTAAGTCGTCATTGTGCCTTTTGTATTTAATTCTGATGCAATATCTGTGTTTCTACGTCAATAAGAAAGTCAGAGGGATACAGTAAACCTGAAGTGAAGCATCGGAATCTATAACTAGTGTCACAGGAAAGATTCGAAACATAGACAGTAACCAGAGTCAGTCTTTTTGTACTTAAGATGGCATTGTGCCTTTTGTATTTAATTCCGATACAATTTCTGTGTTTCATCGTCAATACGAAGGTCAGTGGGATACAGTAAAACTGAAGTGAAGCATCGGAATCTATAACTAGTGTCACAGGAATGGTTCAAAACATAGACAGTAAGAAGGGTCAGTCTTCCTGTAGTGAAGTCGGCATTGTGCCTTTTGTATTTAATTCCGATGCAATATCTGTGTTTCTTCGTCATTAAGAAGGTCAGAGTTATACAGTAAAACTGAAGTGAAGCATCGGAATCTATAACTAGTGTCACAGAAATGGTTCAAAACATTGACAGTAAGAAGAGCCAGTCTTCTTGTATTTGAGTCGGCATTGTGCCTTTTGTATTTAATTAGGATGCAATTTCTGTGTTTCATTGTCAATAAGAAGGTCAGAGGGATACAGTAAACCTGAAGTGAAGCATCGGTATCTATAACTAGTGTCACAGGAATGGTTCAAAACTTAGACAGTAAGAAGGGTCAGTCTTCTTGTACTTAAGTCGGCATTGTGCCTTTTGTATTTAATTCCGATGCAATATCTGTGTTTCTTCGTCAATAAGAAGGTCAGAGGGATATAGTAATCCTGAAGGGATGCATCGGAATCTAAAACTAGTGTCACAGAAATGGTTCAAAACATAGACAGTAAGAAGAGCCAGAGTTCTTGTACTTGAGTCGGCATTGTGCCTTTTGTATTAAATTCCGATGCAATTTCTGTGTTTCATCGTCAATAAGAGGGTCAGTGGGATACAGTGAACCTGAAGTGAAGCATCGGAATCTATAACTAGTGTCACAGGAATGGTTCAACACTTAGACAGTAAGAAGGGTCAGTCTTCTTGTACTGAAGTCGGCATTGTGCCTTTTGTATTTAATTCCGATGCAATATCTGTGTTTCTTCGTCATTAAGAAGGTCAGAGTTATACAGTAAAACTGAAGTGAAGCATCGGAATCTATAACTAGTGTCACAGAAATGGTTCAAAACATAGACAGTAAGAAGAGCCAGTCTTCTTGTATTTGAGTCGGCATTGTGCCTTTTGTATTTAATTAGGATGCAATTTCTGTGTTTCATTGTCAATAAGAAGGTCAGAGGGATACAGTAAACCTGAAGTGAAGCATCTGAATCTATAACTAGTGTCACAGGAATGGTTCAAAACATAGACAGTAAGAAGACCCATTCTTTTTGTACTTAAGTCGGCATTGTGCATTTTGTATTTAATTCCGATGCAATTTACGTGTTTCATCGTCAATAAGAAGGTCAGTTGGATACAGTAAACCTGAAGTGAAGCATCGGAATCTATAACTAGTGTCACAGGAATGGTTCAAAACGTAGTCAGTAGGAAGAGTCAGTTATCTTGTACTTAAGTCGGCATTGTGCCTTTTGTATTTAATTAAAATGCAATTTCTGTGTTTCATCGTCAATAGGAAGGTGAAAGGGATACAGTAAACCTGAAGTGAAGCATCGGAATCTATAACGAGTGTCACAGGAATGGTTCAAATCATAGACAGTAGGAAGAGTCAGGCTTCTTCTACTTAAGTCGGCATTGTGCCTTTTGTATTTAATTCCGATGCAATTTCTGTGTTTCATCGTCAATAAGAAGGTCAGAGGGATACAGTAAAATTGAAGTGAAGCATGGGAACCTGTAACTAGTATCACAGGAATGGTTCAAATCATAGACAGTAAGAAGAGTCAGTCTTCTTGTACTTAAGTCGGCATTTTGCCTTTTGTATTTAATTCCGATGCAATTTCTGTGCTTCATCGTCAATAAGAAGGTCAGCTGGATACAGTAAACCTGAAGTGAAGCATCGGAATCTATAACTAGTGTCACAGGAATGGCTCAAAACATAGACAGTAAGAAGAGCCAGTCGTCTTGTACTTGAGTCGGCATTGTGCCTTTTGTATTTAATTCCGATGAATTTTCTGTGTTTGATCGTCAATAAGAAGGTCAGAGGGATATAGTAAACCTGAAGTAAACCATCGGAATCTATAACTAGTTTCACAGGAATGGTTCAAAACATTGACAGTAAGAAGAGTCAGTCTTCATGTACTTAAGTCGGCATTGTGCCTTTTGTATATAATTCCGATGCAATTTCTGTGTTTCATCGTCAATACGATGGTCAGAGGGATACAGTGAACCTGAAGTGAAGCATCGGAATCTATAACTAGTGTCACAGGAATGGTTCAAAACAAAGACAGTGGGATGGCTCAGTCTTCTTGTACTTAAGTCGTCATTGTGCCTTTTGTATTTAATTCTGATGCAATATCTGTGTTTCTACGTCAATAAGAAGGTCAGAGGGATACAGTAAACCTGAAGTGAAGCATCGGAATCTATAACTAGCGTCACAGAAATGGTTTAAATCATAGACAGTAAGAAGAGCCAGTCTTCTTGTAATTGAGTCGGCATTGTGCCTTTTGTATTTATTTCCTATGCAATTTATGTGTTTCTTTGTCTATAAGAAGGTCAGAGGGAATCAGTAAACCTAAAGTCAAGCATCGGAATCTATAACTAGTGTCACAGGAAAGATTCGAAACATAGACAGTAAAAAGAGTCAGTCTTTTTGTACTTAAGATGGCATTGTGCCTTTTGTATTTAATTCCGATGCAATATCTGTGTTTCATCGTCAATACGAAGGTCAGAGGGATACAGTAAACCTGAAGTGAAGCATCGGTATCTATAACTAGTGTCACAGGAATGGTTCAAAACTTAGACAGTAAGAAGGGTCAGTCTTCTTGTACTTAAGTCAGCATTGTGCCTTTTGTATTTAATTCCGATGCAATATCTGTGTTTCTTCGTCAATAAGAAGGTCAGAGGGATATAGTAATCCTGAAGGGATGCATCGGAATCTATAACTAGTGTCACAGAAATGGTTCAAAACATAGACAGTAAGAAGAGCCAGTCTTCTTGTACTTGAGTCGGCATTGTGCCTTTTGTATTAAATTCCGATGCAATTTCTGTGTTTCATCGTCAATAAGAAGGTCAGTGGGATACAGTAAACCTGAAGTGAAGCATCGGAATCTATAACTAGTGTCACAGGAATGGTTCAAAACATAGACAGTAAGAAGGGTCAGTCTTCTTGTACTGAAGTCGGTATTGTGCCTTTTGTATTTAATTCCGATGCAATATCTGTGTTTCTTCGTCATTAAGAAGGTCAGAGTTATACAGTAAAACTGAAGTGAAGCATCGGAATCTATAACTAGTGTCACAGAAATGGTTCAAAACATAGACAGTAAGAAGAGTCAGTCTTCATGTACTTAAGTCGGCATTGTGCCTTTTGTATATAATTCCGATGCAATTTCTGTGTTTCATCGTCAATACGATGGTCAGAGGGATACAGTGAACCTGAAGTGAAGCATCGGAATCTATAACTAGTGTCACAGGAATGGTTCAAAACAAAGACAGTGGGATGGCTCAGTCTTCTTGTACTTAAGTCGTCATTGTGCCTTTTGTATTTAATTCTGATGCAATATCTGTGTTTCTACGTCAATAAGAAGGTCAGAGGGATACAGTAAACCTGAAGTGAAGCATCGGAATCTATAACTAGCGTCACAGAAATGGTTTAAATCATAGACAGTAAGAAGAGCCAGTCTTCTTGTAATTGAGTCGGCATTGTGCCTTTTGTATTTATTTCCTATGCAATTTATGTGTTTCTTTGTCTATAAGAAGGTCAGAGGGAATCAGTAAACCTAAAGTCAAGCATCGGAATCTATAACTAGTGTCACAGGAAAGATTCGAAACATAGACAGTAAAAAGAGTCAGTCTTTTTGTACTTAAGATGGCATTGTGCCTTTTGTATTTAATTCCGATGCAATATCTGTGTTTCATCGTCAATACGAAGGTCAGAGGGATACAGTAAACCTGAAGTGAAGCATCGGTATCTATAACTAGTGTCACAGGAATGGTTCAAAACTTAGACAGTAAGAAGGGTCAGTCTTCTTGTACTTAAGTCAGCATTGTGCCTTTTGTATTTAATTCCGATGCAATATCTGTGTTTCTTCGTCAATAAGAAGGTCAGAGGGATATAGTAATCCTGAAGGGATGCATCGGAATCTATAACTAGTGTCACAGAAATGGTTCAAAACATAGACAGTAAGAAGAGCCAGTCTTCTTGTACTTGAGTCGGCATTGTGCCTTTTGTATTAAATTCCGATGCAATTTCTGTGTTTCATCGTCAATAAGAAGGTCAGTGGGATACAGTAAACCTGAAGTGAAGCATCGGAATCTATAACTAGTGTCACAGGAATGGTTCAAAACATAGACAGTAAGAAGGGTCAGTCTTCTTGTACTGAAGTCGGCATTGTGCCTTTTGTATTTAATTCCGATGCAATATCTGTGTTTCTTCGTCATTAAGAAGGTCAGAGTTATACAGTAAAACTGAAGTGAAGCATCGGAATCTATAACTAGTGTCACAGAAATGGTTCAAAACATAGACAGTAAGAAGAGCCAGTCTTCTTGTATTTGAGTCGGCATTGTGCCTTTTGTATTTAATTAGGATGCAATTTCTGTGTTTCATTGTCAATAAGAAGGTCAGAGGGATACAGTAAACCTGAAGTGAAGCATCTGAATCTATAACTAGTGTCACAGGAATGGTTCAAAACATAGACAGTAAGAAGACCCATTCTTTTTGTACTTAAGTCGGCATTGTGCATTTTGTATTTAATTCCGATGCAATTTACGTGTTTCATCGTCAATAAGAAGGTCAGTTGGATACAGTAAACCTGAAGTGAAGCATCGGAATCTATAACTAGTGTCACAGGAATGGTTCAAATCGTAGTCAGTAGGAAGAGTCAGTTATCTTGTACTTAAGTCGGCATTGTGCCTTTTGTATTTAATTAAAATGCAATTTCTGTGTTTTATCGTCAATAGGAAGGTGAAAGGGATACAGTAAACCTGAAGTGAAGCATCGGAATCTATAACAAGTGTCACAGGAATGGTTCAAATCATAGACAGTAGGAAGAGTCAGTCTTCTTCTACTTAAGTCGGCATTGTGCCTTTTGTATTTAATTCCGATGCAATTTCTGTGTTTCATCGTCAATAAGAAGGTCAGAGGGATACAGTAAAATTGAAGTGAAGCATGGGAACCTGTAACTAGTATCACAGGAATGGTTCAAATCATAGACAGTAAGAAGAGTCAGTCTTCTTGTACTTAAGTCGGCATTTTGCCTTTTGTATTTAATTCCGATGCAATTTCTGTGCTTCATCGTCAATAAGAAGGTCAGCTGGATACAGTAAACCTGAAGTGAAGCATCGGAATCTATAACTAGTGTCACAGGAATGGCTCAAAACATAGACAGTAAGAAGAGCCAGTCGTCTTGTACTTGAGTCGGCATTGTGCCTTTTGTATTTAATTCCGATGAATTTTCTGTGTTTGATCGTCAATAAGAAGGTCAGAGGGATATAGTAAACCTGAAGTAAACCATCGGAATCTATAACTAGTTTCACAGGAATTGTTCAAAACATTGACAGTAAGAAGAGTCAGTCTTCATGTACTTAAGTCGGCATTGTGCCTTTTGTATATAATTCCGATGCAATTTCTGTGTTTCATCGTCAATACGATGGTCAGAGGGATACAGTGAACCTGAAGTGAAGCATCGGAATCTATAACTAGTGTCACAGGAATGGTTCAAAACAAAGACAGTGGGATGGCTCAGTCTTCTTGTACTTAAGTCGTCATTGTGCCTTTTGTATTTAATTCTGATGCAATATCTGTGTTTCTACGTCAATAAGAAGGTCAGAGGGATACAGTAAACCTGAAGTGAAGCATCGGAATCTATAACTAGCGTCACAGAAATGGTTTAAATCATAGACAGTAAGAAGAGCCAGTCTTCTTGTACTTGAGTCGGCATTGTGCCTTTTGTATTTATTTCCTATGCAATTTATGTGTTTCTTTGTCTATAAGAAGGTCAGAGGGAATCAGTAAACCTAAAGTCAAGCATCGGAATCTATAACTAGTGTCACAGGAAAGATTCGAAACATAGACAGTAAAAAGAGTCAGTCTTTTTGTACTTAAGATGGCATTGTGCCTTTTGTATTTAATTCCGATGCAATATCTGTGTTTCATCGTCAATACGAAGGTCAGAGGGATACAGTAAACCTGAAGTGAAGCATCGGTATCTATAACTAGTGTCACAGGAATGGTTCAAAACTTAGACAGTAAGAAGGGTCAGTCTTCTTGTACTTAAGTCGGCATTGTGCCTTTTGTATTTAATTCCGATGCAATATCTGTGTTTCTTCGTCAATAAGAAGGTCAGAGGGATATAGTAATCCTGAAGGGATGCATCGGAATCTATAACTAGTGTCACAGAAATGGTCAAAACATAGACAGTAAGAAGAGCCAGTCTTCTTGTACTTGAGTCGGCATTGTGCCTTTTGTATTAAATTCCGATGCAATTTCTGTGTTTCATCGTCAATAAGAAGGTCAGTGGGATACAGTAAACCTGAAGTGAAGCATCGGAATCTATAACTAGTGTCACAGGAATGGTTCAAAACATAGACAGTAAGAAGGGTCAGTCTTCTTGTACTGAAGTCGGCATTGTGATTTTTGTATTTAATTCCGATGCAATATCTGTGTTTCTTCGTCATTAAGAAGGTCAGAGTTATACAGTAAAACTGAAGTGAAGCATCGGAATCTATAACTAGTGTCACAGAAATGGTTCAAAACATTGACAGTAAGAAGAGCCAGTCTTCTTGTATTTGAGTCGGCATTGTGCCTTTTGTATTTAATTAGGATGCAATTTCTGTGTTTCATTGTCAATACGAAGGTCAGAGGGATACAGTAAACCTGAAGTGAAGCATCGGTATCTATAACTAGTGTCACAGGAATGGTTCAAAACTTAGACAGTAAGAAGGGTCAGTCTTCTTGTACTTAAGTCGGCATTGTGCCTTTTGTATTTAATTCCGATGCAATATCTGTTTTTCTTCGTCAATAAGAAGGTCAGAGGGATATAGTAATCCTGAAGGGATGCATCGGAATCTATAACTAGTGTCACAGAAATGGTTCAAAACATAGACAGTAAGAAGAGCCAGAGTTCTTGTACTTGAGTCGGCATTGTGCCTTTTGTATTAAATTCCGATGCAATTTCTGTGTTTCCTCGTCAATAAGAAGGTCAGTGGGATACAGTTAACCTGAAGTGAAGCATCGGAATCTATAACTAGTGTCACAGGAATGGTTCAAAACATAGACAGTAAGAAGGGTCAGTCTTCTTGTACTGAAGTCGGCATTGTGCCTTTTGTATTTAATTCCGATGCAATATCTGTGTTTCTTCGTCATTAAGAAGGTCAGAGTTATACAGTACAACTGTAGTGAAGCATCGGAATCTATAACTAGTGTCACAGAAATGGTTCAAAACATAGACAGTAAGAAGAGCCAGTCTTCTTGTATTTGAGTCGGCATTGTGCCTTTTGTATTTTATTAGGATGCAATTTCTGTGTTTCATTGTCAATAAGAAGGTCAGAGGGATACAGTAAACCTGAAGTGAAGCATCGGAATCTATAACTAGTGTCAGAGGAATGGTTCAAAACATAGACAGTAAGAAACCCATTCTTTTTGTACTTAAGTCGGCATTGTGCCTTTTGTATTTAATTAAAATGCAATTTCTGTGTTTCATCGTCAATAGGAAGGTGAAAGGGATACAGTAAACCTGAAGTGAAGCATCGGAATCTATAACGAGTGTCACAGGAATGGTTCAAATCATAGACAGTAGGAAGAGTCAGTCTTCTTCTACTTAAGTCGGCATTGTGCCTTTTGTATTTAATTCCGATGCAATTTCTGTGTTTCATCGTCAATAAGAAGGTCAGAGGGATACAGTAAAACTGAAGTGAAGCATGGGAACCTGTAACTAGTATCACAGGAATGGTTCAAATCATAGACAGTAAGAAGAGTCAGTCTTCTTGTACTTAAGTCGGCATTTTGCCTTTTGTATTTAATTCCGATGCAATTTCTGTGCTTCATCGTCAATAAGAAGGTCAGCTGGATACAGTAAACCTGAAGTGAAGCATCAGAATCTATAACTAGTGTCACAGGAATGGCTCAAAACATAGACAGTAAGAAGAGCCAGACGTCTTGTACTTATGTCGGCATTGTGCCTTTTGTATATAATTCCGATGCAATTTCTGTGTTTCATCGTCAATAAGAAGCTCACAGGGATACAGTAAACCTGAAGTGAAGCATCGGAATCTATAACGAGTGTCACAGGAATGGTTCAAATCATAGACAGTAGGAAGAGTCAGTCTTCTTCTACTTAAGTCGGCATTGTGCCTTTTGTATTTAATTCCGATGCAATTTCTGTGTTTCATCGTCAATACGAAGGTCAGAGGGATACAGTGAACCTGAAGTGAAGCATCGGAATCTATAACTAGTGTCACAGGAATGGTTCAAAACAAAGACAGTGGGATGGGTCAGTCTTCTTGTACTTAAGTCGTCATTGTGCCTTTTGTATTTAATTTCGATGCAATATCTGTGTTTCTACGTCAATAAGAAGATCAGAGGGATACAGTAAACCTGAAGTGAAGCATCGGAATCTATAACTAGTGTCACAGAAATGGTTTAAATCATAGACAGTAAGAAGAGCCAGTCTTCTTGTACTTGAGTCGGCATTGTGCCTTTTGTATTTAATTCCGATGCAATTTATGTGTTTCTTTGTCTATAAGAAGGTCAGAGGGAATCAGTAAACCTAAAGTCAAGCATCGGAATCTATAACTAGTGTCACAGGAAAGGTTCGAAACATAGACAGTAAGAAGAGTCAGTCTTTTTGCACTTAAGATGGCATTGTGCCTTTTGTATTTAATTCCGATGCAATTTCTGTGTTTCATCGTCAATACGAAGGTCAGAGGGATACAGTAAACCTGAAGTGAAGCATCGGTATCTATAACTAGTGTCACAGGAATGGTTCAAAACTTAGATAGTAAGAAGGGTCAGTCTTCTTGTACTTAAGTCGGCATTGTGCCTTTTGTATTTAATTCCGATGCAATATCTGTGTTTCTTCGTCAATAAGAAGGGCAGAGGGATATAGTAATCCTGAAGGGATGCATCGGAATCTATAACTAGTGTCACAGAAATGGTTCAAAACATAGACAGTAAGAAGAGTCAGTCTTCTTGTACTTAAGTCGGCATTGTGCCTTTTGTATATAATTACGATGCAATTTCTGTGTTTCGTCGTCAATAAGAAGGTCAGCTGGATACAGTTACCTGTAGTGAATCATCGGAATCTATAACTAATGTCACCGGAATGGTAGAAAACATTGACAATAAGAAAAGTCAGTCTTCTTGTACTTAAGTCGGCATTGTGCCCTTTGTATTTAATTAAGATGCTATTTCTGTGTTTCATCGTCAATAAGAAGGTCAGAGGGATACAGTAAACCTGAAGTGAAGCATCGGAATCTATAACTAGTGTCACAGAAATGGTTCAAAACATAGACAGTAAGAAGAGCCAGTCTTCTTGTACTTGAGTCGGCATTGTGCCTTTTGTATTAAATTCCGATGCAATTTCTGTGTTTCATCGTCAATAAGAAGGTCAGAGTTATACAGTAAAACTGAAGTGAAGCATCGGAATCTATAACTAGTGTCACAGGAATGGTTCAAAACATTGACAGTAAGAAGAGTCAGTCTTCTTGTACTTAAGTCGGCATTGTGCCTTTTGTATATAATTCCGATGCAATTTCTGTGTTTCATCGTCAATAAGAAGCTCACAGGGATACAGTAAACCTGAAGTGAAGCATCGGAATCTATAACTAGTGTCACAGGAATGGATCAAATCATAGACAGTAAGTAGAGTCACTCTTTTTGTACTTAAGTCGGCATTTTGCCATTTGTATTTAATTCCGATGCAATTTCTGTGTTTCATCGTCAATACGAAAGTCAGAGGGATACAGTGAACCTGAAGTGAAGCATCGGAATCTATAACTAGTGTCACAGGAATGGTACAAAACAAAGACAGTGGGAAGGGTCAGTCTTCTTGTACTTAAGTCGTCATTGTGCCTTTTGTATTTAATTCTGATGCAGTATCTGTGTTTCTACGTCAATAAGAAGGTCAGAGGGATACAGTAAACCTGAAGTGAAACATCGGAATCTATAACTAGTGTCACAGAGATGGTTTAAATCATAGACAGTAAGAAGAGCCAGTCTTCTTGTACTTGAGTCGGCATTGTGCGTTTTGTATTTATTTCCGATGCAATTTCTGTGTTTCATCGTCAATACGAAGGTCAGAGGGATACAGTAAACCTGAAGTGAAGCATCGGTATCTATAACTAGTGTCACAGAAATGGTTCAAAACGTAGACAGTAAGAAGGGTCAGTCTTCTTGTACTTAAGTCGGCATTGTGCCTTTTGTATTTAATTCCGATGCAATATATGTGTTTCTTCGTCATTAAGAAGGTCAGAGTTATACAGTAAAACTGAAGTGAAGCATCGGAATCTATAACTGGTGTTACAGAAATGGTTCAAAACATTGACAGTAAGAAGAGCCAGTCTTCTTGTATTTGAGTCGGCATTGTGCCTTTTGTATTTAATTAGGATGCAATTTCTGTGTTTCATTGTCAATAAGAAGGTCAGAGGGATACAGTAAACCTGAAGTGAAGCATCGGAATCTGTAACTAGTGTCATAGGAATGGCTCAAAACATAGACAGTAAGAAGAGCCAGTCGTCTTGTACTTGAGTCGGCATTGTGCCTTTTGTATTTAATTCCGATAAATTTTCTGTGTTTGATCGTCAATAAGAAGGTCAGAGGGATATAGTAAACCTGAAGCAAACCATCGGAATCTATAACTAGTGTCACAGGAATGGTTCAAAACATTGACAGTAAGAAGAGTCAGTCTTCTTGTACTTAAGTCGGCATTGTGCCTTTTGTATATAATTCCGATGCAATTTCTGTGTTTCATCGTCAATAAGAAGCTCACAGGGATACAGTAAACCTGAAGTGAAGCATCGGAATCTATAACTAGTGTCACAGGAATGGTTCAAATCATAGACAGTAAGAAGAGTCACTCTTTTTGTACTTAAGTCGGCATTTTGCCATTTGTATTTAATTCCGATGCAATTTCTGTGTTTCATCGTCAATACGAAGGTCAGAGGGATACAGTGAACCTGAAGTGAAGCATCGGAATCTATAACTAGTGTCACAGGAAAGGTTCGAAACATAGACAGTAACCAGAGTCAGTCTTTTTGTACTTAAGATGGCATTGTGCCTTTTGTATTTAATTCCAATGCAATTTCTGTGTTTCATCGTCAATACGAAGGTCAGAGGGATACAGTAAACCTGAAGTGAAGCATCGGTATCTATAACTAGTGTCACAGGAATGGTTCAAAACTTAGACAGTAAGAAGGGTCAGTCTTCTTGTACTTAAGTAGGCATTGTGCCTTTTGTATTTAATTCCGATGCAATATCTGTGTTTCTTCGTCATTAAGAAGGTCAGAGTTATACAGTAAAACTGAAGTGAAGCATCGGAATCTATAACTAGTGTCACAGAAATGGTTCAAAACATGGACAGTAAGAAGAGCCAGTCTTCTTGTATTTGAGTCGGCATTGTGCCTTTTGTATTTAATTAGGATGCAATTTCTGTGTTTCATTGTCAATAAGAAGGTCAGAGGGATACAGTAAACCTGAAGTGAAGAATCGGAATCTATAACTAGTGTCACAGGAATGGTTCAAAACATAGACAGTAAGAAGACCCATTCTTTTTGTACTTAAGTCGGCATTGTGCATTTTGTATTTAATTCCGATGCAATTTACGTGTTTCATCGTAAATAAGACGGTCAGAGGGATACTGTAAACCTGAAGTTAAGCATCGGAATCTATAACTAGTGTCACAGGAATGGTTCAAAACATATACAGTAAGAAGAGTCAGTCTTCTTGTACTTCTGTCGGTATTGTGCCTTTTGTATATAATTACGATGCAATTTCTGTGTTTCGTCGTCAATAAGAAGGTCAGCTGGATACAGTTACCTGAAGTGAATCATCGGAATCTATAACTAATGTCACCGGAATGGTAGAAAACATTGACAATAAGAAGAGTCAGTCTTCTTGTACTTAAGTCGGCTTTGTGCCTTTTGTATTTAATTAAAATGCAATTTCTGTGTTTCATCGTCAATAGGAAGGTGAAAGGGATACAGTAAACCTGAAGTGAAGCATCGGAATCTATAACTAGTGTCACAGGAATGGTTCAAAACAAAGACAGTGGGATGGGTCAGTCTTCTTGTACTTAAGTCGTCATTGTGCCTTTTGTATTTAATTCCGATGCAATTTATGTGTTTCTTTGTCTATAAGAAGGTCAGAGGGAATCATTAAACCTAAAGTCAAGTATCGGAATCTATAACTAGTGTCACAGGAAAGGTTCGAAAAATAGACAGTAAGAAGAGTCAGTCTTTTTGTACTTAAGATGGCATTGTGCCTTTTGTATTTAATTCCGATGCAATTTCTGTGTTTCATTGTCAATACGAAGGTCAGAGGGATACAGTAAACCTGAAGTGAAGCATCGGTATCTATAACTAGTGTCACAGGAATGGTTCAAAACTTAGACAGTAAGAAGGTCAGAGTTAAACAGTAAAACTGATGTGAAGCATCTGAATCTATAACTAGTGTCTCAGAAATGGTTCAAAACATAGACAGTAAGAAGAGCCAGTCTTCTTGTACTTGAGTCGGCATTGTGCCTTTTGTATTTAATTAGGATGCAATTTCTGTGTTTCATTGTCAATAAGAAGGTCAGAGGGATACAGTAAACCTGAAGTGAAGCATCGGAATCTATAACTAGTGTCACAGGAATGGTTCAAAATATAGACAGTAAGAAGACCCATTCTTTTTGTACTTAAGTCGGCATTTTGCCTTTTGTACTTAATTCCGATGCAATTTCTGTGCTTCATCGTCAATAAGAAGGTCAGGTGGATACTGTAAACCTGAAGTTTAGCATCGGAATCTATAACTAGTGTCACAGGAATGGTTCAAAACATAGTCAGTAGGAAGAGACAGCTATTTTGTACTTAAGTCGGCATTGTGCCATTTTTATTTAATTAAGATGCAATTTCTGTGTTTCATCGTCAATAAGAAGGTCAGAGGGATACAGTAAACCTGTAGTGAAGCATCGGAATCTATAACTAGTGTCACAGGAATAGTTCAAAACTTAGACAGTAAGAAGGGCCAGCCTTCTTGTACTGAAGTCGGCATTGTGCCTTTTGTATTTAATTCCGATGCAATATCTGTGTTTCTTCGTCATTAGCAAGGTCAGAGGGATACAGTAAACCTGAAGTGAAGCATCGGAATCTATAACTAGTGTAACAGGAATGGTTCAAACCATTGACTGTCAGATGAGTTAGTGTTCTTGTACTGAAATCGGCATTGTGCCTTTTGTATTTAATTAAGATGCTATTTCTGTGTTTCATCGTCAATAAGAAGGTCAGAGGGATACAGTAAACCTGAAGTGAAGCATCGGAATCTATAACTAGTGTCACAGGAATGGTTCAAAACATATACAGTAAGAAGAGCAAGTCTTCTTGTACTTGAGTCGGCATTGTGGCTTTTGTATATAATTACGATGCAATTTCTGTGTTTCGTCGTCAATAAGAAGGTCAGCTGGATACAGTTACCTGAAGTGAATCATCGGAATCTATAACTAATGTCACCGGAATGGTAGAAAACATTGACAATAAGAAGAGTCAGTCTTCTTGTACTTAAGTCGGCATTGTGCCCTTTGTATTTAATTAAGATGCAATTTCTGTGTTGCATCGTCGATAAAGAGGTCGGAGGGATACAGTAAAACTGAAGTGAAGCATGGGAACCTATAACTAGTGTCACAGGAATGGTTCAAATCATAGACAGTAAGAAGAGTCAGTCTTCTTGTACTTATGTCGGCATTGTGCCTTTTGTATTTAATTCCGATGCAATTTCTGTGTTTGATCGACAATAAGAAGGTCAGAGGGATACAGTAAACCTGAAGTGAAGCATGGGAACCTATAACTAGTGTCACAGGAATGGTTCAAATCATAGACAGTAAGAAGAGTCAGTGTTCTTGTACTTAAGTCGGCATTTTGCCTTTTGTATTTAATTCCGATGCAATTTCTGTGCTTCATCGTCAATAAGAAGGTCAGCTGGATACAGTAAACCTGAAGTGAAGCATCGGAATCTATAACTAGTGTCACAGGAATGGTTCAAAACGTAGTCAGGAGGAAGAGTCAGTTATCTTGTACTTAAGTCGGCATTGTGCCTTTTGTATTTAATTAATATGCAATTTCTGTGTTTCATCGTCAATAGGAAGGTGAAAGGGACACAGTAAACCTGAAGTGAAGCAATGGAATCTATAACTAGTGTCACAGGAATGGTTCAAATCATAGACAGTAGGAAGAGTCAGTCTTCTTCTACTTAAGTCGGCATTGTGCCTTTTGTATTTAATTCCGATGCAATTTCTGTGTTTCATCGACAATTAGAAGGTCAGAGGGATACACTAAAACTGAAGTGAAGAATGGGAACCTGTAACTAGTGTCACAGAAATGGTTCAAATCATAGACAGTAAGAAGAGTCAGTCTTCTTGTACTTAAGTCGGCATTTTGCCTTTTGTATTTAATTCCGATGCAATTTCTGTGCTTCATCGTCAATAAGAAGGTCAGCTGGATACAGTAAACCTGAAGTGAAGCATCGGAATCTATAACTAGTGTCACAGGAATGGCTCAAAACTTAGACAGTAAGAAGAGCCAGTCGTCTTGTACTTGAGTCGGCATCGTGCCTTTTGTATTTAATTCCGATGAATTTTCTGTGTTTGATCGTCAATACGAAGGTCAGAGGGATATAGTAAACCTGAAGTGAAGCATCGGAATCTATAACTAGTGTCACAGGAAAGGTTCAAATCATAGACAGTAAGAGGAGTCACTCTTTTTGTACTTAAGTCGGCATTTTGACATTTGTATTTAATTCCGATGCAATTTCTGTCTTTCATCGTCAATACGAAGGTCAGAGGGATACAGTGAACCTGAAGTGAAGCATCGGAATCTATAACTAGTGTCACAGGAATGGTTCAAAACATAGTAAGAAGGGTCAGTCTTCTTGTACTTAACTCGGCATTGTGCCTTTTGTATTAAATTCCGATGCAATTTCTGTGTTTCATCGTCAATAAGAAGGTCAGAGGGATACAGTAAACCTGAAGTGAAGCATCGGAATCTACACCTAGTGTCACAGGAATGGTTCAAAACATATACAGTAAGAAGAGTCAGTCTTCTTGTACTTAAGTCGGCATTGTGCCTTTTGTATATAATTACGATGCAATTTCTGTGTTTCGTCGTCAATAAGAAGGTCAGCTGGATACAGTTACCTGAAGTGAATCATCGGAATCTATAACTAATGTCACCGGAATGGTAGAAATCATTGACAATAAGAAGAGTCAGTCTTCTTGTACTTAAGTCGGCATTGTGCCCTTTGTATTTAATTAAGATGCAATTTATGTGTTTCATCGTCGATAAAGAGGTCAGAGGGATACAGTAAAACTGAAGTGAAGCATGGGAACCTATAACTAGTGTCACAGGAATGGTTCAAATCATAGACAGTAAGAAGAGTCAGTCTTCTTGTACTTATGTCGGCATTGTGCCTTTTGTATTTAATTCCGATGCAATTTCTGTGTTTCATCGACAATAAGAAGGTCAGAGGGATACAGTAAAACTGAAGTGAAGCATGGGAACCTATAACTAGTGTCACAGGAATGGTTCTAAACTTAGTCAGTAGGAAGAGTCAGTTATCTTGCACTTAAGTCGGCATTGTGCCTTTTGTATTTAATTAAGATGCAATTTCTGTGTTTCATCGTCAATAGGAAGGTGAAAGGGATACAGTAAACCTGAAGTGAAGCAATGGAATCTATAACTAGTGTCACAGGAATGGTTCAAATCATAGACAGTAGGAAGAGTCAGTCTTCTTCTACTTAAGTCGGCATTGTGCCTTTTGTATTTAATTCCGATGCAATTTCTGTGTTTCATCGTCAATTAGAAGGTCAGAGGGATACAGTAAAACTGAAGTGAAGAATGGGAACCTGTAACTAGTGTCACAGGAATGGTTCAAACCATAGACAGTAAGAAGAGTCAGTCTTCTTGTACTTAAGTCGGCATTTTGCATTTTGTATTTCATTCCGATGCAATTTCTGTGCTTCATCGTCAATAAGAAGGTAAGCTGGATACAGTAAACCTGAAGTGAAGCATCGGAATCTATAACTAGTGTCACAGGAATGGCTCAAAACATAGACAGTAAGAAGAGCCAGTCGTCTTGTACTTGAGTCGGCATTGTGCCTTTTGTATTTAATTCCGATGAATTTTCTGTGTTTGATCGTCAATAAGAAGGTCAGAGGGATATAGTAAACCTGAAGTAAACCATCGGAATCTATAACTAGTGTCACAGGAATGGTTCAAAACATTGACAGTAAGAAGAGTCAGTCTTCTTGTACTTAAGTCGTCATTGTGCCTTTTGTATATAATTCCGATGCAATTTCTGTGTTTCATCGTCAATAAGAAGCTCACAGGGATACAGTAAACCTGAAGTGAAGCATCGGAATCTATAACTAGTGTCACAGGAAAGGTTCAAATCATAGACAGTAAGAAGAGTCACTCTTTTTGTACTTAAGTCGGCATTTTGCCATTTGTATTTAATTCCGATGCAATTTCTGTGTTTCATCGTCAATACGAAGGTCAGAGGGATACAGTGAACCTGAAGGGAAGCATCGGAATCTATAACTAGTGTCACAGGAATGGTTCAAAACAAAGACAGTGGGATGGGTCAGTCTTCTTGTACTTAAGTCGGCATTGTGCCTTTTGTATTTAATTCCGATGCAATATCTGTGTTTCTACGTCAATAAGAAGGTCAGAGGGATACAGTACACCTGAAGTGAAGCATCAGAATCTATAACTAGTGTCACAGAAATGGTTTAAATCATAGATAGTAAGAAGAGCCAGTCTTCTTGTACTTGAGTCGGCATTGTGCCCTTTGTATTTAATTAAGATGCAATTTATGTGTTTCATCGTCGATAAAGAGGTCAGAGGGATACAGTAAAACTGAAGTGAAGCATGGGAACCTATAACTAGTGTCACAGGAATGGTTCAAATCATAGACAGTAAGAAGAGTCAGTCTTCTTGTACTTATGTCGGCATTGTGCCTTTTGTATTTAATTCCGATGCAATTTCTGTGTTTCATCGACAATAAGAAGGTCAGAGGGATACAGTAAAACTGAAGTGAAGCATGGGAACCTATAACTAGTGTCACAGGAATGGTTCAAAACTTAGTCAGTAGGAAGAGTCAGTTATCTTGCACTTAAGTCGGCATTGTGCCTTTTGTATTTAATTAAGATGCAATTTCTGTGTTTCATCGTCAATAGGAAGGTGAAAGGGATACAGTAAACCTGAAGTGAAGCAATGGAATCTATAACTAGTGTCACAGGAATGGTTCAAATCATAGACAGTAGGAAGAGTCAGTCTTCTTCTACTTAAGTCGGCATTGTGCCTTTTGTATTTAATTCCGATGCAATATCTGTGTTTCATCGTCAATTAGAAGGTCAGAGGGATACAGTAAAACTGAAGTGAAGAATGGGAACCTGTAACTAGTGTCACAGGAATGGTTCAAACCATAGACAGTAAGAAGAGTCAGTCTTCTTGTACTTAAGTCGGCATTTTGCATTTTGTATTTCATTCCGATGCAATTTCTGTGCTTCATCGTCAATAAGAAGGTAAGCTGGATACAGTAAACCTGAAGTGAAGCATCGGAATCTATAACTAGTGTCACAGGAATGGCTCAAAACATAGACAGTAAGAAGAGCCAGTCGTCTTGTACTTGAGTCGGCATTGTGCCTTTTGTATTTAATTCCGATGAATTTTCTGTGTTTGATCGTCAATAAGAAGGTCAGAGGGATATAGTAAACCTGAAGTAAACCATCGGAATCTATAACTAGTGTCACAGGAATGGTTCAAAGCATTGACAGTAAGAAGAGTCAGTCTTCTTGTACTTAAGTCGTCATTGTGCCTTTTGTATATAATTCCGATGCAATTTCTGTGTTTCATCGTCAATAAGAAGCTCACAGGGATACAGTAAACCTGAAGTGAAGCATCGGAATCTATAACTAGTGTCACAGGAAAGGTTCAAATCATAGACAGTAAGAAGAGTCACTCTTTTTGTACTTAAGTCGGCATTTTGCCATTTGTATTTAATTCCGATGCAATTTCTGTGTTTCATCGTCAATACGAAGGTCAGAGGGATACAGTGAACCTGAAGGGAAGCATCGGAATCTATAACTAGTGTCACAGGAATGGTTCAAAACAAAGACAGTGGGATGGGTCAGTCTTCTTGTACTTAAGTCGGCATTGTGCCTTTTGTATTTAATTCCGATGCAATATCTGTGTTTCTACGTCAATAAGAAGGTCAGAGGGATACAGTACACCTGAAGTGAAGCATCAGAATCTATAACTAGTGTCACAGAAATGGTTTAAATCATAGATAGTAAGAAGAGCCAGTCTTCTTGTACTTGAGTCGGCATTGTGCCTTTTGTATTTAATTCCGATGCAATTTATGTGTTTCTTTGTCTATAAGAAGGTCAGAGGGAATCAGTAAACCTAAAGTCAAGCATCGGAAACTATAACTAGTGTCACAGGAAAGGTTCGAATCATAGACAGTAAGAAGAGTCAGTCTTTTTGACTTAACTCGGCATTGTGCCTTTTGTATTAAATTCCGATGCAATTTCTGTGTTTCATCGTCAATAAGAAGGTCAGAGGGATACAGTAAAACTGAAGTGAAGCATCGGAATCTATAACTAGTGTCACAGAAATGGTTCAAAACATAGACAGTTAGAAGAGCCAGTCTTCTTGTACTTGAGTCGGCATTGTGCCTTTTGTATTTAATTAGGATGCAATTTCTGTGTTTCATTGTCAATAAGAAGGTCAGAGGGATACAGTAAACCTGAAGTGAAGCATCGGAATCTATAACTATTGTAACAGGAATGGTTCAAACCATTGACTGTCAGATGAGTTAGTGTTCTTGTACTGAAGTCGGCATTGTGCCTTAGGTATTTAATTAAGATGCTATTTCTGTGTTTCATCGTCAATAAGAAGGTCAGAGGGATACAGTAAACCTGAAGTGAAACATCGGAATCTATAACTAGTGTCACAGGAATGGTTCAAAACATATACAGTAAGAAGAGTCAGTCTTCTTGTACTTAAGTCGGCATTGTGCCTTTTGTATATAATTACGATGCAATTTCTGTGTTTCGTCGTCAATAAGAAGGTCAGCTGGATACAGTTACCTGAAGTGAATCATCGGAATCTATAACTAATGTCACCGGAATGGTAGAAAACATTGACAATAAGAAGAGTCAGTCTTCTTGTACTTAAGTCGGCATTGTGCCCTTTGTATTTAATTAAGATGCAATTTATGTGTTTCATCGTCGATAAAGAGGTCAGAGGGATACAGTAAAACTGAAGTGAAGCATGGGAACCAATAACTAGTGTCACAGGAATGGTTCAAATCATAGACAGTAAGAAGAGTCAGTCTTCTTGTACTTAAGTCGGCATTTTGCCTTTTGTATTTAATTCCGATGCAATTTCTGTGCTTCATCGTCAATAAGAAGGTCAGCTGGATACAGTAAACCTGAAGTGAAGCATCGGAATCTATAACTAGTGTCACAGGAATGGTTCAAAACGTAGTCAGTAGGAAGAGTCAGTTATCTTGTACTTAAGTCGGCATTGTGCCTTTTGTATTTAATTAAGATGCAATTTCTGTGTTTCATCGTCAATAGGAAGGTGAAAGGGATACAGTAAACATGAAGTGAAGCAATGGAATCTATAACTAGTGTCACAGGAATGGTTCAAATCATAGACAGTAGGAACAGTCAGTCTTCATCTACTTAAGTCGGCATTGTGCCTTTTGTATTTAATTCCGATGCAATTTCTGTGTTTCATCGTCAATTAGAAGGTCAGAGGGATACAGTAATACTGAAGTGAAGAATGGGAACCTGTAACTAGTGTCACAGGAATGGTTCAAATCATAGACAGTAAGAAGAGTCAGTCTTCTTGTACTTAAGTCGGCATTTTGCCTTTTGTATTAATTCCGATGCAATTTCTGTGCTTCATCGTCAATACGAAGGTCAGCTGGATACAGTAAACCTGAAGTGAAGCATCGGAATCTATAGTGTCACAGGAATGGTTCAAAACATAGTCAGTAGGAAGAGACTGTTATTTTGTACTTAAGTCGGCATTGTGCCTTTTGTATTTAATTCCGATGCAATATCTGTGTTTCTTCGTCATTAAGAAGGTCAGAGTTATACAGTAAAACTGAAGTGAAGCATCGGAATCTATAACTAGTGTCACAGAAATGGTTCAAAACATAGACAGTAAGAAGAGCCAGTCTTCTTGTACTTGAGTCGGCATTGTGCCTTTTGTATTTAATTAGGATGCAATTTCTGTGTTTCATTGTCAATAAGAAGGTCAGAGGGATAAAGTAAACCTGAAGTGAAGCATCGGAATCTATAACTAGTGTCACAGGAATGGTTCAAAACATAGACAGTAAGAAGACCCATTCTTTTTGTACTTAAGTCGGCATTGTGCATTTTGTATTTAATTCCGATGCAATTTACGGGTTTCATCGTCAATAAGAAGGTCAGAGGGATACAGTAAACCCGAAGTGAAGCATCGGAATCTATAACTAGTGTAACAGGAATGGTTCAAATCATTGACTGTCAGATGAGTTAGTGTTCTTGTACTGAAGTCGGCATTGTGCCTTTTGTATTTAATTAAGATGCTATTTCTGTGTTTCATCGTCAATAAGACGGTCAGAGGGATACTGTAAACCTGAAGTGAAGCATCGGAATCTATAACTAGTGTCACAGGAATGGTTCAAAACATATACAGTAAGAAGAGTCAGTCTTCTTGTACTTCTGTCGGCATTGTGCCTTTTGTATATAATTACGATGCAATTTCTGTGTTTCGTCGTCAATAAGAAGGTCAGCTGGATACAGTTACCTGAAGTGAATCATCGGAATCTATAACTAATGTCACCGGAATGGTAGAAAACATTGACAATAAGAAGAGTCAGTCTTCTTGTACTTAAGTCGGCATTGTGCCTTTTGTATTTAATTAAGATGCAATTTCTGTGTTTCATCGTCGATAAAGAGGTCAGAGGGATACAGAAAACCTGAAGTGAAGCATCGGAATCTATAACTAGTGTCACAGGAATGGCTCAAAACATAGACAGTAAGAAGAGCCAGTCGTCTTGTACTTGAGTCGGCATTGTGCCTTTTGTATTTAATTCCGATGAATTTTCTGTGTTTGATCGTCAATAAGAAGGTCAGAGGGATATAGTAAACCTGAAGTAAACCATCGGAATCTATAACTAGTGTCACAGGAATGGTTCAAAACATTGACAGTAAGAAGAGTCAGTCTTCTTGTACTTAAGTCGGCATTGTGCCTTTTGTATATAATTCCGATGCAATTTCTGTGTTTCATCGTCAATAAGAAGCTCACAGGGATACAGTAACCCTGAAGTGAAACATCGGAATCTATAACTAGTGTCACAGGAATGGTTCAAATCATAGACAGTAAGAAGAGTCACTCTTTTTGTACTTAAGTCGGCATTTTGCCATTTGTATTTAATTCCGATGCAATTTCTGTGTTTCATCGTCAATACGAAGGTCAGAGGGATACAGTGAACCTGAAGTGAAGCATCGGAATCTATAACTAGTGTCACAGGAATGGTTCAAAACAAAGACATTGGGATGGGTCAGTCTTCTTGTACTTAAGTCGTCATTGTGCCTTTTGTATTTAATTCCGATGCAATATCTGTGTTTCTACGTCAATAAGAAGGTCAGAGGGATACAGTAAACCTGAAGTGAAGCATCGGAATCTATAACTAGTGTCACAGAAATGGTTTAAATCATAGACAGTAAGAAGAGCCAGTCTTCTTGTACTTGAGTCGGCATTGTGCCATTTGTATTTAATTAAGATGCAATTTCTGTGTTTCTTTGTCTATAAGAAGGTCAGAGGGAATCAGTAAACCTAAAGTCAAGCGTCGGAATCTATAACTAGTGTCACAGGAAAGGTTCGAAACATAGACAGTAAGAAGAGTCAGTCTTTTTGTACTTAAGATGGCATTGTGCCTTTTGTATTTAATTCCGATGCAATTTCTGTGTTTCATCGTCAAGACGAAGGTCAGAGGGATACAGTAAACCTGAAGTGAATCATCGGTATCTATAACTAATGTCACAGGAATGGTTCACAACTTAGACAGTAAGAAGGTCAGAGTTATACAGTAAAACTGATGTGAAGCATCGGAATCTATAACTAGTGTCACAGAAATGGTTCAAAACATAGACAGTAAGAAGAGCCAGTCTTCTTGTACTTGAGTCGGCATTGTGCCTTTTGTATTAAATTCCGATGCAATTTCTGTGTTTCATCGTCAATAAGAAGGTCAGAGAGATACAGTAAACCTCAAGTGAAGCATCGGAATCTATAACTAGTGTAACAGGAATGGTTCAAACCATTGACTGTCAGATGAGTTAGTGTTCTTGTACTGAAGTCGGCATTGTGCCTTTTGTATTTAATTCCAATGCAATATCTATGTTTCTTCGTCATTAAGAAGGTCAGAGGGATACAGTTAACCTGAAGTGAAGTATCGGAATCTATAACTAGTGTAACAATAATGGTTCAAACCATTGACAGTAAGATGAGTTAGTGTTCTTGTCCTGAAGTCGGCATTGTGCCTTTTGTATTTAATTAAGATGCTATTTCTGTGTTTCATCGTCAATAAGAATGTCAGAGGGATACAGTAAACCTGAAGTGAAGCATCGGAATCTATAACTAGTGTCACAGGAATGGTTCAAAACATAGTAAGAAGGGTCAGTCTTCTTGTACTTAACTCGGCATTGTGCTTTTGTATTAAATTCCGATGCAATTTCTGTGTTTCATCGTCAATAAGAAGGTCAGAGAGATACAGTAAACCTGAAGTGAAGCACGGAATCTATAACTAGTGTAACAGGAATGGTTCAAACCATTGACTGTCAGATGAGTTAGTGTTCTTGTACTGAAGTCGGCATTGTGCCTTTTGTATTTAATTAAGATGCTATTTCGGTGTTTCATCGTCAATAAGAAGGTCAGAGGGATACAGTAAACCTGAAGTGAAGCATCGGAATCTATAACTAGTGTCACAGGAATGGTTCAAATCATAGACAGTAAGAAGAGTCAGTCTTGTTGTACTTAACTCGGCATTGTGCCTTTTGTATTAAATTCCGATGCAATTTCTGTGTTTCATCGTCAATAAGAAGGTCAGAGAGATACAGTAAACCTGAAGTGAAGCATCGGAATCTTTAACTAGTGTAACAGGAATGGTTCAAACCATTGACTGTCAGATGAGTTAGTGTTCTTGTACTGAAGTCGGCATTGTGCCTTTTGTATTTAATTCCGATGCAATATCTGTGTTTCTTCGTCATTAAGAAGGTCAGAGAGATACAGTAAACCTGAAGTGAAGCATCGGAATCTATAGTGTCACAGGAATGGTTCAAAACATAGTCAGTAGGAAGAGACAGTTATTTTGTACTTAAGTCGGCATTGTGCCTTTTGTATTTAATTCCGATGCAATATCTGTGTTTCTTCGTCATTAAGAAGGTCAGAGTTATACAGTAAAACTGAAGTGAAGCATCGGAATCTATAACTAGTGTCACAGAAATGGTTCAAAACATAGACAGTAAGAAGAGCCAGTCTTCTTGTACTTGAGTCGGCATTGTGCCTTTTGTATTTAATTAGGATGCAATTTCTGTGTTTCATTGTCAATAAGAAGGTCAGAGGGATAAAGTAAACCTGAAGTGAAGCATCGGAATCTATAACTAGTGTCACAGGAATGGTTCAAAACATAGTCAGTAGGAAGAGACAGTTATTTTGTACTTAAGTCGGCATTGTGCCTTTTGTATTTAATTCCGATGCAATATCTGTGTTTCTTCGTCATTAAGAAGGTCAGAGTTATACAGTAAAACTGAAGTGAAGCATCGGAATCTATAACTAGTGTCACAGAAATGGTTCAAAACATAGACAGTAAGAAGAGCCAGTCTTCTTGTACTTGAGTCGGCATTGTGCCTTTTGTATTTAATTAGGATGCAATTTCTGTGTTTCATTGTCAATAAGAAGGTCAGAGGGATAAAGTAAACCTGAAGTGAAGCATCGGAATCTATAACTAGTGTCACAGGAATGGTTCAAAACATAGACAGTAAGAAGACCCATTCTTTTTGTACTTAAGTCGGCATTGTGCATTTTGTATTTAATTCCGATGCAATTTACGGGTTTCATCGTCAATAAGAAGGTCAGAGGGATACAGTAAACCCGAAGTGAAGCATCGGAATCTATAACTAGTGTAACAGGAATGGTTCAAATCATTCACTGTCAGATGAGTTAGTGTTCTTGTACTGAAGTCGCCATTGTGCCTTTTGTATTTAATTAAGATGCTATTTCTGTGTTTCGTCGTCAATAAGAAGGTCAGCTGGATACAGTTACCTGAAGTGAATCATCGGAATCTATAACTAATGTCACCGGAATGGTAGAAAACATTGACAATAAGAAGAGTCAGTCTTCTTGTACTTAAGTCGGCATTGTGCCTTTTGTATTTAATTAAGATGCAATTTCTGTGTTTCATCGTCGATAAAGAGGTCAGAGGGATACAGAAAACCTGAAGTGAAGCATCGGAATCTATAACTAGTGTCACAGGAATGGCTCAAAACATAGACAGTAAGAAGAGCCAGTCGTCTTGTACTTGAGTCGGCATTGTGCCTTTTGTATTTAATTCCGATGAATTTTCTGTGTTTGATCGTCAATAAGAAGGTCAGAGGGATATAGTAAACCTGAAGTAAACCATCGGAATCTATAACTAGTGTCACAGGAATGGTTCAAAACATTGACAGTAAGAAGAGTCAGTCTTCTTGTACTTAAGTCGGCATTGTGCCTTTTGTATATAATTCCGATGCAATTTCTGTGTTTCATCGTCAATAAGAAGCTCACAGGGATACAGTAACCCTGAAGTGAAACATCGGAATCTGTAACTAGTGTCACAGGAATGGTTCAAATCATAGACAGTAAGAAGAGTCACTCTCTTTGTACTTAAGTCGGCATTTTGCCATTTATATTTAATTCCGATGCAATTTCTGTGTTTCATCGTCAATACGAAGGTCAGAGGGATACAGTGAACCTGAAGTGAAGCATCGGAATCTATAACTAGTGTCACAGGAATGGTTCAAAACAAAGACATTGGGATGGGTCAGTCTTCTTGTACTTAAGTCGTCATTGTGCCTTTTGTATTTAATTCCGATGCAATATCTGTGTTTCTACGTCAATAAGAAGGTCAGAGGGATACAGTAAACCTGAAGTGAAGCATCGGAATCTATAACTAGTGTCACAGAAATGGTTTAAATCATAGGCAGTAAGAAGAGCCAGTCTTCTTGTACTTGAGTCGGCATTGTGCCTTTTGTATTTAATTCCGATGCAATTTATGTGTTTCTTTGTCTATAAGAAGGTCAGAGGGAATCAGTAAACCTAAAGTCAAGCATCGGAATCTATAACTAGTGTCACAGGAAAGGTTCGAAACATAGACAGTAAGAAGAGTCAGTCTTTTTGTACTTAAGATGGCATTGTGCCTTTTGTATTTAATTCCGATGCCATTTCTGTGTTTCATCGTCAAGACGAAGGTCAGAGGGATACAGTAAACCTGAAGTGAAGCATCGGTATCTATAACTAGTGTCACAGGATTGGTTCACAACTTAGACAGTAAGAAGGTCAGAGTTATACAGTAAAACTGATGTGAAGCATCGGAATCTATAACTAGTGTCACAGAAATGGTTCAAAACATAGACAGTAAGAAGAGCCAGTCTTCTTGTACTTGAGTCGGCATTGTGCCTTTTGTATTAAATTCCGATGCAATTTCTGTGTTTCATCGTCAATAAGAAGGTCAGAGAGATACAATAAACCTGAAGTGAAGCATCGGAATCTATAACTAGTGTAACAGGAATGGTTCAAACCATTGACTGTCAGATGAGTTAGTGTTCTTGTACTGAAGTCGGCATTGTGCCTTTTGTATTTAATTCCAATGCAATATCTGTGTTTCTTCGTCATTAAGAAGGTCAGAGGGATACAGTAAACCTGAAGTGAAGTATCGGAATCTATAACTAGTGTAACAAGAATGGTTCAAACCATTGACAGTAAGATGAGTTAGTGTTCTTGTACTGAAGTCGGCATTGTGCCTTTTGTATTTAATTAAGATGCTATTTCTGTGTTTCATCGTCAATAAGAAGGTCAGAGGGATACAGTAAACCTGAAGTGAGCATCGGAATCTATAACTAGTGTCACAGGAATGGTTCAAAACATAGTAAGAAGGGTCAGTCTTCTTGTACTTAACTCGGCATTGTGCCTTTTGTATTAAATTCCGATGCAATTTCTGTGTTTCATCGTCAATAAGAAGGTCAGAGAGATACAGTAAACCTGAAGTGAAGCATCGGAATCTATAACTAGTGTAACAGGAATGGTTCAAACCATTGACTGTCAGATGAGTTAGTGTTCTTGTACTGAAGTCGGCATTGTGCCTTTTGTATTTAATTAAGATGCTATTTCGGTGTTTCTTCGTCAATAAGAGGGTCAGAGGGATACAGTAAACCTGAAGTGAAGCATCGGAATCTACAACTAGTGTCACAGGAATGGTTCAAAACATATACAGTAAGAAGAGTCAGTCTTCTTGTACTTAAGTCGGCATTGTGCCTTTTGTATATAATTACGATGCAATTTCTGTGTTTCGTCGTCAATAAGAAGGTCAGCTGGGTACAGTTACCTGAAGTGAATCATCGGAATCTATAACTAGTGTCACAGAAATGGTTTAAATCATAGATAGTAAGAAGAGTCAGTCTTCTTGTACTTGAGTCGGCATTGTGCCTTTTGTATTTAATTCCGATGCAATTTATGTGTTTCTTTGTCTATAAGAAGGTCAGAGGGAATCAGTAAACCTAAAGTCAAGCATCGGAAACTATAACTAGTGTCACAGGAAAGGTTCGAATCATAGACAGTAAGAAGAGTCAGTCTTTTTGTACTTAACGCGGCATTGTGCCTTTTGTATTAAATTCCGATGCAATTTCTGTGTTTCATCGTCAATAAGAAGGTCAGAGGGATACAGTAAACCTGAAGTGAAGCATCGGAATCTATAACTAGTGTAACAGGAATGGTTCAAACCATTGACTGTCAGATGAGTTAGTGTTCTTGTACTGAAGTCGGCATTGTGCATTTTGTATTTAATTCCAATGCAATATCTGTGTTTCTTCGTCATTAAGAAGGTCAGAGGGATACAGTAAACCTGAAGTGAAGTATCGGAATCTATAACTAGTGTAACAAGAATGGTTCAAACCATTGACAGTAAGATGAGTTAGTGTTCTTGTACTGAAGTCGGCATTGTGCCTTTTGTATTTAATTAAGATGCTATTTCTGTGTTTTATCGTCAATAAGAATGTCAGAGGGATACAGTAAACCTGAAATGAAGCATCGGAATCTATAACTAGTGTCACAGGAATGGTTCAAAACATAGTAAGAAGGGTCAGTCTTCTTGTACTTAACTCGGCATTGTGCTTTTGTATTTAATTCCGATGCAATTTCTGTGCTTCATCGTCAATAAGAAGGTAAGCTGGATACAGTAAACCTGCAGTGAAGCATCGGAATCTATAACTAGTGTCACAGGAATGGCTCAAAACATAGACAGTAAGAAGAGCCAGTCGTCTTGTACTTGAGTCGGCATTGTGCCTTTTGTATTTAATTCCGATGAATTTTCTGTGTTTGATCGTCAATAAGAAGGTCAGAGGGATATAGTAAACCTGAAGTAAACCATCGGAATCTATAACTAGTGTCACAGGAATGGTTCAAAACATTGACAGTAAGAAGAGTCAGTCTTCTTGTACTTAAGTCGGCATTGTGCCTTTTGTATATAATTCCGATGCAATTTCTGTGTTTCATCGTCAATAAGAAGCTCACAGGGATACAGTAAACCTGAAGTGAAGCATCGGAATCTATAACTAGTGTCACAGGAAAGGTTCAAATCATAGACAGTAAGAAGAGTCACTCTTTTTGTACTTAAGTCGGCATTTTGCCATTTGTATTTAATTCCGATGCAATTTCTGTGTTTCATCGTCAATACGAAGGTCAGAGGGATACAGTGAACCTGAATGGAAGCATCGGAATCTATAACTAGTGTCACAGGAATGGTTCAAAACAAAGACAGTGGGATGGGTCAGTCTTCTTGTACTTAAGTCGGCATTGTGCCTTTTGTATTTAATTCCGATGCAATATCTGTGTTTCTACGTCAATAAGAAGGTCAGAGGGATACAGTACACCTGAAGTGAAGCATCAGAATCTATAACTAGTGTCACAGAAATGGTTTAAATCATAGATAGTAAGAAGAGTCAGTCTTCTTGTACTTGAGTCGGCATTGTGCCTTTTGTATTTAATTCCGATGCAATTTATGTGTTTCTTTGTCTATAAGAAGGTCAGAGGGAATCAGTAAACCTAAAGTCAAGCATCGGAAACTATAACTAGTGTCACAGGAAAGGTTCGAATCATAGACAGTAAGAAGAGTCAGTCTTTTTGTACTTAACTCGGCATTGTGCCTTTTGTATTAAATTCCGATGCAATTTCTGTGTTTCATCGTCAATAAGAAGGTCAGAGGGATACAGTAAACCTGAAGTGAAGCATCGGAATCTATAACTAGTGTCACAGGAATGGTTCAAAACATAGACAGTAAGAAGGGTCAGTCTTCTTGGACTGAAGTCGGCATTGCACCTTTTGTATTTAATTCCGATGCAATATCTGTGTTTCTTCGTCATTAAGAATTTCAGAGTTATACAGTAAAACTGAAGTGAAGCATCGGAATCTATAACTAGTGTCACAGAAATGGTTCAAAACATAGACAGTTAGAAGAGCCAGTCTTCTTGTACTTGAGTCGGCATTGTGCCTTTTGTATTTAATTAGGATGCAATTTCTGTGTTTCATTGTCAATAAGAAGGTCACAGGGATACAGTAAACCTGAAGTGAAGCATCGGAATCTATAACTATTGTAACAGGAATGGTTCAAACCATTGACTGTCAGATGAGTTAGTGTTCTTGTACTGAAGTCGGCATTGTGCCTTTTGTATTTAATTAAGATGCTATTTCTGTGTTTCATCGTCAATAAGAAGGTCAGCTGGATACAGTTACCTGAAGTGAATCATCGGAATCTATAACTAATGTCACCGGAATGGTAGAAAACATTGACAATAAGAAGAGTCAGTCTCCTTGTACTTAAGTCGGCATTTTGCCTTTTGTATTTAATTCCGATGCAATTTCTGTGCTTCATCGTCAATAAGAAGGTCAGCTGGATACAGTAAACCTGAAGTGAAGCATCGGAATCTATAACTAGTGTCACAGGAATGGTTCAAAACGTAGTCAGTAGGAAGAGTCAGTTATCTTGTACTTAAGTCGGCATTGTGCCTTTTGTATTTAATTAAGATGCAATTTCTGTGTTTCATCGTCAATAGGAAGGTGAAAGGGATACAGTAAACCTGAAGTGAAGCAATGGAATCTATAACTAGTGTCACAGGAATGGTTCAAATCATAGACAGTAGGAAGAGTCAGTCTTCATCTACTTAAGTCGGCATTGTGCCTTTTGTATTTAATTCCGATGCAATTTCTGTGTTTCATCGTCAATTAGAAGGTCAGAGGGATACAGTAATACTGAAGTGAAGAATGGGAACCTGTAACTAGTGTCACAGGAATGGTTCAAATCATAGACAGTAAGAAGAGTCAGTCTTGTTGTACTTAAGTCGGCATTTTGCCTTTTGTATTTAATTCCGATGCAATTTCTGTGCTTCATCGTCAATACGAAGGTCAGCTGGATACAGTAAACCTGAAGTGAAGCATCGGAATCTATAACTAGTGTCACAGGAACGGCTCAAAACATAGACAGTAAGAAGAGCCAGTCGTCTTGTACTTGAGTCGGCATTGTGCCTTTTGTATTTAATTCCGATGAATTTTCTGTGTTTGATCGTCAATAAGAAGGTCAGAGGGATATAGTAAACCTGAAGTAAAC
Source organism: Schistocerca piceifrons (assembly GCF_021461385.2). Lineage (NCBI taxonomy): Eukaryota > Metazoa > Arthropoda > Insecta > Orthoptera > Acrididae > Schistocerca > Schistocerca piceifrons. The sequence continues at coordinate 137,065 of NW_025728076.1, forward strand.
CATCGGAATCTATAACTAGTGTCACAGGAATGGTTCAAAACATTGACAGTAAGAAGAGTCAGTCTTCTTGTACTTAAGTCGGCATTGTGCCTTTTGTATATAATTCCAATGCAATTTCTGTGTTTCATCGTCAATAAGAAGCTCACAGGGATACAGTAAACCTGAAGTGAAGCATCGGAATCTATAACTAGTGTCACAGGAAAGGTTCAAATCATAGACAGTAAGAAGAGTCACTCTTTTTGTACTTAAGTCTTCATTTTGCCATTTGTATTTAATTCCGATGCAATTTCTGTGTTTCATCGTCAATACGAAGGTCAGAGGGATACAATGAACCTGAAGTGAAGCATCGGAATCTATAACTAGTGTCACAGGAATGGTTCAAAACAAAGACAGTGGGATGGGTCAGTCTTCTTGTACTTAAGTCGGCATTGTGCCTTTTGTATTTAATTCCGATGCAATATCTGTGTTTCTACGTCAATAAGAAGGTCAGAGGGATACAGTACACCTGAAGTGAAGCATCAGAATCTATAACTAGTGTCACAGAAATGGTTTAAATCATAGATAGTAAGAAGAGCCAGTCTTCTTGTACTTGAGTCGGCATTGTGCCTTTTGTATTTAATTCCGATGCAATTTATGTTTTTCTTTGTCTATAAGAAGGTCAGAGGGAATCAATAAACCTAAAGTCAAGCATCGGAACCTATAACTAGTGTCACAGGAAAGGTTCGAAACATAGACAGTAAGAAGAGTCAGTCTTTTTGTACTTAAGATGGCATTGTGCCTTTTGCATTTAATTCCGATGCAATTTCTGTGTTTAATCGTCAATACGAATGTCAGAGGGATACAGTAAACCTGAAGTGAAGCATCGGTATCTATAACTAGTGTCACAGGAAAGGTTCGAAACATAGACAGTAAGAAGAGTCAGTCTTTTTGTACTTAAGATGGCATTGTGCCTTTTGTGTTTAATTCCGATGCAATTCTGTGTTTCTTCGTCAATAAGAAGGTCAGAGGGATATAGTAATTCTGAAGGGATGCATCGGAATCTATAACTAGTGTCACAGAAATGGTTCAAAATATAGACAGTAAGAAGAGCCAGTCTTCTTGTACTTGAGTCGGCATTGTGCCTTTTGTATTAAATTCCGATGCAATTTCTGTGTTTCATCGTCAATAAGAAGGTCAGAGGGATACAGTAAAACTGAAGTGAAGCATGGGAACCTGTAACTAGTGTCACAGGAATGGTTCAAATCATAGACAGTAAGAAGAGTCAGTCTTCTTGTACTTATGTCGGCATTTTGCCTTTTGTATTTAATTCCGATGCAATTTCTGTGCTTCATCGTCAATAAGAAGGTCAACTGGATACAGTAAACCTGAAGTGAAGCATCGGAATCTATAACTAGTGTCACAGGAATGGCTCAAAACATAGACAGTAAGAAGAGTCAGTCTTCTTGTACTTATGTCGGCATTTTGCCTTTTGTATTTAATTCCGATGCAATTTCTGTGCTTCATCGTCAATAAGAAGGTCAACTGGATACAGTAAACCTGAAGTGAAGCATCGGAATCTATAACTAGTGTCACAGGAATGGCTCAAAACATAGACAGTAAGAAGAGTCAGTCTTCTTGTACTTAAGTCGGGATTGTGCCTTTTTTATATAATTCCGATGCAATTTCTGTGTTTCATCGTCAATAAGAAGCTCACAGGGATACAGTAAACCTGAAGTGAAGCATCGGAATCTATAACTAGTGTCACAGAAATGGTTTAAACCATAGACAGTAAGAAGAGCCAGTCTTCTTGTACTTGAGTCGGCATTGTGCCTTTTGTATTTAATTCCGATGCAATTTATGTTTTTCTTTGTCTATAAGAAGGTCAGAGGGAATCTATAAACCTAAAGTCAAGCATCGGAATCTATAACTAGTGTCACAGGAAAGGTTCGAAACATAGACAGTAAGAAGAGTCAGTCTTTTTGTACTTAAGATGGCATTGTTCCTTTTGTATTTAATTAAGATGCAATTTCTGTGTTTCATCGTCAATAGGAAGGTGAAAGGGATACAGTAAACCTGAAGTGAAGCAATGGAATCTATAACTAGTGTCACAGGAATGGTTCAAATCATAGACAGTAGGAAGAGTCAGTCTTCATCTACTTAAGTCGGCATTGTGCCTTTTGTATTTAATTCCGATGCAATATCTGTGTTTCTTCGTCAATAAGAAGGTCAGAGGGATATAGTAATCCTGAAGGGATGCATCGGAATCTATAACTAGTGTCACAGAAATGGTTCAAAACATAGACAGTAAGAAGAGCCAGTCGTCTTGTACTTGAGTCGGCATTGTGCCTTTTGTATTTAATTCCGATGAATTTTCTGTGTTTGATCGTCAATAAGAAGGTCAGAGGGATATAGTAAACCTGAAGTAAACCATCGGAATCTATAACTAGTGTCACAGGAATGGTTCAAAACATTGACAGTAAGAAGAGTCAGTCTTCTTGTACTTAAGTCGGCATTGTGCCTTTTGTATATAATTCCAATGCAATTTCTGTGTTTCATCGTCAATAAGAAGCTCACAGGGATACAGTAAACCTGAAGTGAAGCATCGGAATCTATAACTAGTGTCACAGGAAAGGTTCAAATCATAGACAGTAAGAAGAGTCACTCTTTTTGTACTTAAGTCTTCATTTTGCCATTTGTATTTAATTCCGATGCAATTTCTGTGTTTCATCGTCAATACGAAGGTCAGAGGGATACAATGAACCTGAAGTGAAGCATCGGAATCTATAACTAGTGTCACAGGAATGGTTCAAAACAAAGACAGTGGGATGGGTCAGTCTTCTTGTACTTAAGTCGGCATTGTGCCTTTTGTATTTAATTCCGATGCAATATCTGTGTTTCTACGTCAATAAGAAGGTCAGAGGGATACAGTACACCTGAAGTGAAGCATCAGAATCTATAACTTGTGTCACAGAAATGGTTTAAATCATAGATAGTAAGAAGAGCCAGTCTTCTTGTACTTGAGTCGGCATTGTGCCTTTTGTATTTAATTCCGATGCAATTTATGTTTTTCTTTGTCTATAAGACGGTCAGAGGGAATCAATAAACCTAAAGTCAAGCATCGGAACCTATAACTAGTGTCACAGGAAAGGTTCGAAACATAGACAGTAAGAAGAGTCAGTCTTTTTGTACTTAAGATGGCATTGTGCCTTTTGCATTTAATTCCGATGCAATTTCTGTGTTTAATCGTCAATACGAATGTCAGAGGGATACAGTAAACCTGAAGTGAAGCATCGGTATCTATAACTAGTGTCACAGGAAAGGTTCGAAACATAGACAGTAAGAAGAGTCAGTCTTTTTGTACTTAAGATGGCATTGTGCCTTTTGTGTTTAATTCCGATGCAATTCTGTGTTTCTTCGTCAATAAGAAGGTCAGAGGGATATAGTAATTCTGAAGGGATGCATCGGAATCTATAACTAGTGTCACAGAAATGGTTCAAAATATAGACAGTAAGAAGAGCCAGTCCTCTTGTACTTGAGTCGGCATTGTGCCTTTTGTATTAAATTCCGATGCAATTTCTGTGTTTCATCGTCAATAAGAAGGTCAGAGGGATACAGTAAAACTGAAGTGAAGCATGGGAACCTGTAACTAGTGTCACAGGAATGGTTCAAATCATAGACAGTAGGAAGGGTCAGTCTTCATCTACTTAAGTCGGCATTGTGCCTTTTGTATTTAATTCCGATGCAATATCTGTGTTTCTTCGTCAATAAGAAGGTCAGAGGGATATAGTAATCCTGAAGGGATGCATCGGAATCTATAACTAGTGTCACAGAAATGGTTCAAAACATAGACAGTAAGAAGAGCCAGTCGTCTTGTACTTGAGTCGGCATTGTGCCTTTTGTATTTAATTCCGATGAATTTTCTGTGTTTGATCGTCAATAAGAAGGTCAGAGGGATATAGTAAACCTGAAGTAAACCATCGGAATCTATAACTAGTGTCACAGGAATGGTTCAAAACATTGACAGTAAGAAGAGTCAGTCTTCTTGTACTTAAGTCGGCATTGTGCCTTTTGTATATAATTCCAATGCAATTTCTGTGTTTCATCGTCAATAAGAAGCTCACAGGGATACAGTAAACCTGAAGTGAAGCATCGGAATCTATAACTAGTGTCACAGGAAAGGTTCAAATCATAGACAGTAAGAAGAGTCACTCTTTTTGTACTTAAGTCTTCATTTTGCCATTTGTATTTAATTCCGATGCAATTTCTGTGTTTCATCGTCAATACGAAGGTCAGAGGGATACAATGAACCTGAAGTGAAGCATCGGAATCTATAACTAGTGTCACAGTAATGGTTCAAAACAAAGACAGTGGGATGGGTCAGTCTTCTTGTACTTAAGTCGGCATTGTGCCTTTTGTATTTAATTCCGATGCAATATCTGTGTTTCTACGTCAATAAGAAGGTCAGAGGGATACAGTACACCTGAAGTGAAGCATCAGAATCTATAACTAGTGTCACAGAAATGGTTTAAATCATAGATAGTAAGAAGAGCCAGTCTTCTTGTACTTGAGTCGGCATTGTGCCTTTTGTATTTAATTCCGATGCAATTTATGTTTTTCTTTGTCTATAAGACGGTCAGAGGGAATCAATAAACCTAAAGTCAAGCATCGGAACCTATAACTAGTGTCACAGGAAAGGTTCGAAACATAGACAGTAAGAAGAGTCAGTCTTTTTGTACTTAAGATGGCATTGTGCCTTTTGCATTTAATTCCGATGCAATTTCTGTGTTTAATCGTCAATACGAATGTCAGAGGGATACAGTAAACCTGAAGTGAAGCATCGGTATCTATAACTAGTGTCACAGGAAAGGTTCGAAACATAGACAGTAAGAAGAGTCAGTCTTTTTGTACTTAAGATGGCATTGTTCCTTTTGCATTTAATTCCGATGCAATTTCTGTGTTTAATCGTCAATACGAAGGTCAGAGGGATACAGTAAACCTGAAGTGAAGCATCGGTATCTATAACTAGTGTCACAGGAATGGTTCAAAACTTAGACAGTAAGAAGGGTCAGTCTTCTTGTACTTAAGACGGCATTGTGCCTTTTGTATTTAATTAAGATGCAATTTCTGTGTTTCATCGTCAATAGGAAGGTGAAAGGGATACAGTAAACCTGAAGTGAAGCAATGGAATCTATAACTAGTGTCACAGGAATGGTTCAAATCATAGACAGTAGGAAGAGTCAGTCTTCATCTACTTAAGTCGGCATTGTGCCTTTTGTATTTAATTCCGATGCAATTTCTGTGTTTCATCGTCAATTAGAAGGTCAGAGGGATACAGTAATACTGAAGTGAAGAATGGGAACCTGTAACTAGTGTCACAGGAATGGTTCAAATCATAGACAGTAAGAAGAGTCAGTCTTCTTGTACTTAAGTCGGCATTTTGCCTTTTGTATTTAATTCCGATGCAATTTCTGTGCTTCATTGTCAATACGAAGGTCAGCTGGATACAGTAAACCTGAAGTGAAGCATCGGAATCTATAGCTAGTGTCACAGGAATGGCTCAAAACATAGACAGTAAGAAGAGCCAGTCGTCTTGTACTTGAGTCGGCATTGTGCCTTTTGTATTTAATTCCGATGAATTTTCTGTGTTTGATCGTCAATAAGAAGGTCAGAGGGATATAGTAAACCTGAAGTAAACCATCGGAATCTATAACTAGTGTCACAGGAATGGTTCAAAACATTGACAGTAAGAAGAGTCAGTCTTCTTGTACTTAAGTCGGCATTGTGCCTTTTGTATATAATTCCAATGCAATTTCTGTGTTTCATCGTCAATAAGAAGGTCAGAGGGATACAGTAAAACTGAAGTGAAGCATGGGAACCTGTAACTAGTGTCACAGGAATGGTTCAAATCATAGACAGTAAGAAGAGTCAGTCTTCTTGTGCTTATGTCGGCATTTTGCCTTTTGTATTTAATTCCGATGCAATTTCTGTGCTTCATCGTCAATAAGAAGGTCAACTGGATACAGTAAACCTGAAGTGAAGCATCGGAATCTATAACTAGTGTCACAGGAATCGTTCAAAACAAAGACAGTGGGATGGGTCAGTCTTCTTGTACTTAAGTCGGCATTGTGCCTTTTGTATTTAATTCCGATGAAATATCTGTGTTTCTACGTCAATAAGAAGGTCAGAGGGATACAGTACACCTGAAGTGAAGCATCAGAATCTATAACTAGTGTCACAGAAGTGGTTTAAATCATAGATAGTAAGAAGAGCCAGTCTTCTTGTACTTGAGTCAGCATTGTGCCTTTTGTATTTAATTCCGATGCAATTTATGAGTTTCTTTGTCTATAAGAAGGTCAGAGGGAATCAGTAAACCTAACGTCAAGCATCGGAAACTATAACTAGTGTCACAGGAAAGGTTCGAAACATAGACAGTAAGAAGAGTCAGTCTTTTTGTACTTAAGATGGAATTGTGCCTTTTGTGTTTAATTCCGATGCAATTCTGTGTTTCTTCGTCAATAAGAAGGTCAGAGGGATATAGTAATCCTGAAGGGATGCATCGGAATCTATAACTAGTGTCACAGAAATGGTACAAAACATAGACAGTAAGAAGAGCCAGTCTTCTTGTACTTGAGTCGGCATTGTGCCTTTTCTATTAAATTCCGATGCAATTTCTGTGTTTCATCGTCAATAAGAAGGTCAGAGGGATACAGTAAACCTGAAGTGAAGCATCGGAATCTATAACTAGTGTCACAGGAATGGTTCAAATCATAGACAGTAGGAAGAGTCAGTCTTCTTCTACTTAAGTCGGCATTGTGCCTTTTGTATTTAATTCCGATGCCATTTCTGTGTTTCATCGTCAATAAGAAGGTCAGAGGGATACAGTAAAACTGAAGTGAAGCATGGGAACCTGTAACTAGTGTCACAGGAATGGTTGAAATCATAGACAGTAAGAAGAGTCAGTCTTCTTGTACTTATGTCGGCATTTTGCCTTTTGTATTTAATTCAGATGCAATTTCTGTGCTTCATCGTCAATAAGAAGGTCAACTAGATACAGTAAACCTGAAGTGAAGCATCGAAATCTATAACTAGTGTCACAGGAATGGCTCAAAACATAGACAGTAAGAAGAGTCAGTCTTCTTGTACTTAAGTCGGGATTGTGCCTTTTTTATATAATTCCGATGCAATTTCTGTGTTTCATCGTCAATAAGAAGCTCACAGGGATACAGTAAACCTGAAGTGAAGCATCGGAATCTATAACTAGTGTCACAGAAATGGTTTAAACCATAGACGGTAAGAAGTGCCAGTCTTCTTGTACTTGAGTCGGCATTGTGCCTTTTGTATTTAATTCCGATGCAATTTATGTTTTTCTTTGTCTATAAGAAGGTCAGAGGGAATCAATAAACCTAAAGTCAAGCATCGGAATCTATAACTAGTGTCACAGGAAAGGTTCGAAACATAGACAGTAAGAAGAGTCAGTCTTTTTGTACTTAAGATGGCATTGTGCCTTTTGCATTTAATTCCGATGTAATTTCTGTGTTTAATCGTCAATACGAAGGTCAGAGGGATACAGTAAACCTGAAGTGAAGCATCGGTATCTGTAACTAGTGTCACAGGAATGGTTCAAAGCTTAGACAGTAAGAAGGGTCAGTCTTCTTGTACTTAAGTCGGCATTGTGCCTTTTGTATTTAATTCCGATGCAATATCTGTGTTTCTTCGTCAATAAGAAGGTCAGAGGGATATAGTAATCCTGAAGGGATGCATCGGAATCTATAACTAGTGTCACAGAAATGGTTCAAAACATAGACAGTAAGAAGAGCCAGTCTACTTGTACTTGAGTCGGCATTGTGCCTTTTGTATTAAATTCCGATGCAATTTCTGTGTTTCATCGTCAATAAGAAGGTCAGAGGGATACAGTAAACCTGAAGTGAAGCATCTGAATCTATAACTAGTGTCACAGGAATGGTTCAAAACATAGACAGTAAGAAGGGTCAGTCTTCTTGTACTTAAGTCGGCATTGTGCCTTTTCTATATAATTACGATGCAATTTCTGTGTTTCGTCGTCAATAAGAAGGTCAGCTGGATACAGTTACCTGAAGTGAATCATCGGAATCTATAACTAATGTCACCGGAATGGTAGAAAACATTGACAATAAGAAGAGTCAGTCTTCTTGTACTTATGTCGGCATTTTGCCTTTTGTATTTAATTCCGATGCAATTTCTGTGCTTCTTCGTCAATAAGAAGGTCAACTGGATACAGTAAACCTGAAGTGAAGCATCGGAATCTATAACTAGTGTCACAGGAATGGCTCAAAACATAGACAGTAAGAAGAGTCAGTCTTCTTGTACTTAAGTCGGGATTGTGCCTTTTTTATATAATTCCGATGCAATTTCTGTTTTTCATCGTCAATAAGAAGCTCACAGGGATACAGTAAACCTGAAGTGAAGCATCGGAATCTATTACTAGTGTCACAGAAATGGTTTAAACCATAGACAGTAAGAAGAGCCAGTCTTCTTGTACTTGAGTCGGCATTGTGCCTTTTGTATTTAATTCCGATGCAATTTATGTTTTTCTTTGTCTATAAGAAGGTCAGAGGGAATCAATAAACCTAAAGTCAAGCATCGGAATCTATAACTAGTGTCACAGGAAAGGTTCGAAACATAGACAGTAAGAAGAGTCAGTCTTTTTGTACTTAAGATGGCATTGTTCCTTTTGCATTTAATTCCGATGCAATTTCTGTGTTTAATCGTCAATACGAAGGTCAGAGGGATACAGTAAACCTGAAGTGAAGCATCGGTATCTATAACTAGTGTCACAGGAATGGTTCAAAACTTAGACAGTAAGAAGGGTCAGTCTTCTTGTACTTAAGTCGGCATTGTGCCTTTTGTATTTAATTAAGATGCAATTTCTGTGTTTCATCGTCAATAGGAAGGTGAAAGGGATACAGTAAACCTGAAGTGAAGCAATGGAATCTATAACTAGTGTCACAGGAATGGTTCAAATCATAGACAGTAGGAAGAGTCAGTCTTCATCTACTTAAGTCGGCATTGTGCCTTTTGTATTTAATTCCGATGCAATATCTGTGTTTCTTCGTCAATAAGAAGGTCAGAGGGATATAGTAATCCTGAAGGGATGCATCGGAATCTATAACTAGTGTCACAGAAATGGTTCAAAACATAGACAGTAAGAAGAGCCAGTCGTCTTGTACTTGAGTCGGCATTGTGCATTTCGTATTTAATTCCGATGAATTTTCTGTGTTTGATCGTCAATAAGAAGGTCAGAGGGATATAGTAAACCCGAAGTAAACCATCGGAATCTATAACTAGTGTCACAGGAATGGTTCAAAACATTGACAGTAAGAAGAGTCAGTCTTCTTGTACTTAAGTCGGCATTGTGCATTTTGTATATAATTCCAATGCAATTTCTGTGTTTCATCGTCAATAGGAAGGTGAAAGGGATACAGTAAACCTGAAGTGAAGCAATGGAATCTATAACTAGTGTCACAGGAATGGTTCAAATCATAGACAGTAGGAAGAGTCAGTCTTCATCTACTTAAGTCGGCATTGTGCCTTTTGTATTTAATTCCGATGCAATTTCTGTGTTTCATCGTCAATTAGAAGGTCAGAGGGATACAGTAATACTGAAGTGAAGAATGGGAACCTGTAACTAGTGTCACAGGAATGGTTCAAATCATAGACAGTAAGAAGAGTCAGTCTTCTTGTACTTAAGTCGGCATTTTGCCTTTTGTATTTAATTCCGATGCAATTTCTGTGCTTCATTGTCAATACGAAGGTCAGCTGGATACAGTAAACCTGAAGTGAAGCATCGGAATCTATAACTAGTGTCACAGGAATGGCTCAAAACATAGACAGTAAGAAGAGCCAGTCGTCTTGTACTTGAGTCGGCATTGTGCCTTTTGTATTTAATTCCGATGAATTTTCTGTGTTTGATCGTCAATAAGAAGGTCAGAGGGATATAGTAAACCTGAAGTAAACCATCGGAATCTATAACTAGTGTCACAGGAATGGTTCAAAACATTGACAGTAAGAAGAGTCAGTCTTCTTGTACTTAAGTCGGCATTGTGCCTTTTGTATATAATTCCAATGCAATTTCTGTGTTTCATCGTCAATAAGAAGGTCAGAGGGATACAGTAAAACTGAAGTGAAGCATGGGAACCTGTAACTAGTGTCACAGGAATGGTTCAAATCATAGACAGTAAGAAGAGTCAGTCTTCTTGTGCTTATGTCGGCATTTTGCCATTTGTATTTAATTCCGATGCAATTTCTGTGCTTCATCGTCAATAAGAAGGTCAACTGGATACAGTAAACCTGAAGTGAAGCATCGGAATCTATAACTAGTGTCACAGGAATCGTTCAAAACAAAGACAGTGGGATGGGTCAGTCTTCTTGTACTTAAGTCGGCATTGTGCCTTTTGTATTTAATTCCGATGAAATATCTGCGTTTCTACGTCAATAAGAAGGTCAGAGGGATACAGTACACCTGAAGTGAAGCATCAGAATCTATAACTAGTGTCACAGAAGTGGTTTAAATCATAGATAGTAAGAAGAGCCAGTCTTCTTCTACTTGAGTCAGCATTGTGCCTTTTGTATTTAATTCCGATGCAATTTATGAGTTTCTTTGTCTATAAGAAGATCAGAGGGAATCAGTAAACCTAACGTCAAGCATCGGAAACTATAACTAGTGTCACAGGAAAGGTTCGAAACATAGACAGTAAGAAGAGTCAGTCTTTTTGTACTTAAGATGGAATTGTGCCTTTTGTGTTTAATTCCGATGCAATTCTGTGTTTCTTCGTCAATAAGAAGGTCAGAGGGATATAGTAATCCTGAAGGGATGCATCGGAATCTATAACTAGTGTCACAGAAATGGTACAAAACATAGACAGTAAGAAGAGCCAGTCTTCTTGTACTTGAGTCGGCATTGTGCCTTTTCTATTAAATTCCGATGCAATTTCTGTGTTTCATCGTCAATAAGAAGGTCAGAGGGATACAGTAAACCTGAAGTGAAGCATCGGAATCTATAACTAGTGTCACAGGAATGGTTCAAATCATAGACAGTAGGAAGAGTCAGTCTTCTTCTACTTAAGTCGGCATTGTGCCTTTTGTATTTAATTCCGATGCAATTTCTGTGTTTCATCGTCAATAAGAAGGTCAGAGGGATACAGTAAAACTGAAGTGAAGCATGGGAACCTGTAACTAGTGTCACAGGAATGGTTGAAATCATAGACAGTAAGAAGAGTCAGTCTTCTTGTACTTATGTCGGCATTTTGCCTTTTGTATTTAATTCCGATGCAATTTCTGTGCTTCATCGTCAATAAGAAGGTCAACTGGATACAGTAAACCTGAAGTGAAGCATCGGAATCTATAACTAGTGTCACAGGAATGGCTCAAAACATAGACAGTAAGAAGAGTCAGTCTTCTTGTACTTAAGTCGGGATTGTGCCTTTTTTATATAATTCCGATGCAATTTCTGTGTTTCATCGTCAATAAGAAGCTCACAGGGATACAGTAAACCTGAAGTGAAGCATCGGAATCTATAACTAGTGTCACAGAAATGGTTTAAACCATAGACGGTAAGAAGTGCCAGTCTTCTTGTACTTGAGTCGGCATTGTGCCTTTTGTATTTAATTCCGATGCAATTTATGTTTTTCTTTGTCTATAAGAAGGTCAGAGGGAATCAATAAACCTAAAGTCAAGCATCGGAATCTATAACTAGTGTCACAGGAAAGGTTCGAAACATAGACAGTAAGAAGAGTCAGTCTTTTTGTACTTAAGATGGCATTGTGCCTTTTGCATTTAATTCCGATGCAATTTCTGTGTTTAATCGTCAATACGAAGGTCAGAGGGATACAGTAAACCTGAAGTGAAGCATCGATATCTATAACTAGTGTCACAGGAATGGTTCAAAGCTTAGACAGTAAGAAGGGTCAGTCTTCTTGTACATAAGTCGGCATTGTGCCTTTTGTATTTAATTCCGATGCAATATCTGTGTTTCTTCGTCAATAAGAAGGTCAGAGGGATATAGTAATCCTGAAGGGATGCATCGGAATCTATAACTAGTGTCACAGAAATGGTTCAAAACATAGACAGTAAGAAGAGCCAGTCTTCTTGTACTTGAGTCGGCATTGTGCCTTTTGTATTAAATTCCGATGCAATTTCTGTGTTTCATCGTCAATAAGAAGGTCAGAGGGATACAGTAAACCTGAAGTGAAGCATCTGAATCTATAACTAGTGTCACAGGAATGGTTCAAAACATAGACAGTAAGAAGGGTCAGTCTTCTTGTACTTAAGTCGGCATTGTGCCTTTTCTATATAATTACGATGCAATTTCTGTGTTTCGTCGTCAATAAGAAGGTCAGCTGGATACAGTTACCTGAAGTGAATCATCGGAATCTATAACTAATGTCACCGGAATGGTAGAAAACATTGACAATAAGAAGAGTCAGTCTTCTTGTACTTATGTCGGCATTTTGCCTTTTGTATTTAATTCCGATGCAATTTCTGTGCTTCATCGTCAATAAGAAGGTCAACTGGATACAGTAAACCTGAAGTGAAGCATCGGAATCTATAACTAGTGTCACAGGAATGGCTCAAAACATAGACAGTAAGAAGAGTCAGTCTTCTTGTACTTAAGTCGGGATTGTGCCTTTTTTATATAATTCCGATGCAATTTCTGTGTTTCATCGTCAATAAGAAGCTCACAGGGATACAGTAAACCTGAAGTGAAGCATCGGAATCTATAACTAGTGTCACAGAAATGGTTTAAACCATAGACAGTAAGAAGAGCCAGTCTTCTTGTACTTGAGTCGGCATTGTGCCTTTTGTATTTAATTCCGATGCAATTTATGTTTTTCTTTGTCTATAAGAAGGTCAGAGGGAATCAATAAACCTAAAGTCAAGCATCGGAATCTATAACTAGTGTCACAGGAAAGGTTCGAAACATAGACAGTAAGAAGAGTCAGTCTTTTTGTACTTAAGATGGCATTGTTCCTTTTGCATTTAATTCCGATGCAATTTCTGTGTTTAATCGTCAATACGAAGGTCAGAGGGATACAGTAAACCTGAAGTGAAGCATCGGTATCTATAACTAGTGTCACAGGAATGGTTCAAAACTTAGACAGTAAGAAGGGTCAGTCATCTTGTACTTAAGTCGGCATTGTGCCTTTTGTATTTAATTAAGATGCAATTTCTGTGTTTCATCGTCAATAGGAAGGTGAAAGGGATACAGTAAACCTGAAGTGAAGCAATGGAATCTATAACTAGTGTCACAGGAAAGGTTCAAATCATAGACAGTAGGAAGAGTCAGTCTTCATCTACTTAAGTCGGCATTGTGCCTTTTGTATTTAATTCCGATGCAATATCTGTGTTTCTTCGTCAATAAGAAGGTCAGAGGGATATAGTAATCCTGAAGGGATGCATCGGAATCTATAACTAGTGTCACAGAAATGGTTCAAAACATAGACAGTAAGAAGAGCCAGTCGTCTTGTACTTGAGTCGGCATTGTGCATTTTGTATTTAATTCCGATGAATTTTCTGTGTTTGATCGTCAATAAGAAGGTCAGAGGGATATAGTAAACCTGAAGTAAACCATCGGAATCTATAACTAGTGTCACAGGAATGGTTCAAAACATTGACAGTAAGAAGAGTCAGTCTTCTTGTACTTAAGTCGGCATTGTGCCTTTTGTATATAATTCCAATGCAATTTCTGTGTTTCATCGTCAATAAGAAGCTCAAAGGGATACAGTAAACCTGAAGTGAAGCATCGGAATCTATAACTAGTGTCACAGGAAAGGTTCAAATCATAGACAGTAAGAAGAGTCACTCTTTTTGTACTTAAGTCTTCATTTTGCCATTTGTATTTAATTCCGATGCAATTTCTGTGTTTCATCGTCAATACGAAGGTCAGAGGGATACAATGAACCTGAAGTGAAGCATCGGAATCTATAACTAGTGTCACAGGAATGGTTCAAAACAAAGACAGTGGGATGGGTCAGTCTTCTTGTACTTAAGTCGGCATTGTGCCTTTTGTATTTAATTCCGATGCAATATCTGTGTTTCTACGTCAATAAGAAGGTCAGAGGGATACAGTACACCTGAAGTGAAGCATCAGAATCTATAACTAGTGTCACAGAAATGGTTTAAATCATAGATAGTAAGAAGAGCCAGTCTTCTTGTACTTGAGTCGGCATTGTGCCTTTTGTATTTAATTCCGATGCAATTTATGTTTTTCTTTGTCTATAAGAAGGTCAGAGGGAATCAATAAACCTAAAGTCAAGCATCGGAACCTATAACTAGTGTCACAGGAAAGGTTCGAAACATAGACAGTAAGAAGAGTCAGTCTTTTTGTACTTAAGATGGCATTGTGCCTTTTGCATTTAATTCCGATGCAATTTCTGTGTTTCATCGTCAATACGAATGTCAGAGGGATACAGTAAGCCTGAAGTGAAGCATCGGAATCTATAACTAGTGTCACAGAAATGGTTCAAAATATAGACAGTAAGAAGAGCCAGTCTTCTTGTACTTGAGTCGGCATTGTGCCTTTTGTATTAAATTCCGATGCAATTTCTGTGTTTCATCGTCAATAAGAAGGTCAGAGGGATACAGTAAAACTGAAGTGAAGCATGGGAACCTGTAACTAGTGTCACAGGAATGGTTCAAATCATAGACAGTAAGAAGAGTCAGTCTTCTTGTACTTATGTCGGCATTTTGCCTTTTGTATTTAATTCCGATGCAATTTCTGTGCTTCATCGTCAATAAGAAGGTCAACTGGATACAGTAAACCTGAAGTGAAGCATCGGAATCTATAACTAGTGTCACAGGAATGGCTCAAAACATAGACAGTAAGAAGAGTCAGTCTTCTTGTACTTATGTCGGCATTTTGCCTTTTGTATTTCATTCCGATGCAATTTCTGTGCTTCATCGTCAATAAGAAGGTCAACTGGATACAGTAAACCTGAAGTGAAGCATCGGAATCTATAACTAGTGTCACAGGAATGGCTCAAAACATAGACAGTAAGAAGAGTCAGTCTTCTTGTACTTAAGTCGGGATTGTGCCTTTTTTATATAATTCCGATGCAATTTCTGTGTTTCATCGTCAATAAGAAGCTCACAGGGATACAGTAAACCTGAAGTGAAGCATCGGAATCTATAACTAGTGTCACAGAAATGGTTTAAACCATAGACAGTAAGAAGAGCCAGTCTTCTTGTACTTGAGTCGGCATTGTGCCTTTTGTATTTAATTCCGATGCAATTTATGTTTTTCTTTGTCTATAAGAAGGTCAGAGGGAATCAATAAACCTAAAGTCAAGCATCGGAATCTATAACTAGTGTCACAGGAAAGGTTCGAAACATAGACAGTAAGAAGAGTCAGTCTTTTTGTACTTAAGATGGCATTGTTCCTTTTGCATTTAATTCCGATGCAATTTCTGTGTTTAATCGTCAATACGAAGGTCAGAGGGATACAGTAAACCTGAAGTGAAGCATCGGTATCTATAACTAGTGTCACAGGAATGGTTCAAAACTTAGACAGTAAGAAGGGTCAGTCTTCTTGTACTTAAGTCGGCATTGTGCCTTTTGTATTTAATTAAGATGCAATTTCTGTGTTTCATCGTCAATAGGAAGGTGAAAGGGATACAGTAAACCTGAAGTGAAGCAATGGAATCTATAACTAGTGTCACAGGAATGGTTCAAATCATAGACAGTAGGAAGAGTCAGTCTTCATCTACTTAAGTCGGCATTGTGCCTTTTGTATTTAATTCCGATGCAATTTCTGTGTTTCATCGTCAATTAGAAGGTCAGAGGGATACAGTAATACTGAAGTGAAGAATGGGAACCTGTAACTAGTGTCACAGGAATGGTTCAAATCATAGACAGTAAGAAGAGTCAGTCTTCTTGTACTTAAGTCGGCATTTTGCCTTTTGTATTTAATTCCGATGCAATTTCTGTGCTTCATTGTTAATACGAAGGTCAGCTGGATACAGTAAACCTGAAGTGAAGCATCGGAATCTATAACTAGTGTCACAGGAATGGCTCAAAACATAGACAGTAAGAAGAGCCAGTCGTCTTGTACTTGAGTCGGCATTGTGCCTTTTGTATTTAATTCCGATGAATTTTCTGTGTTTGATCGTCAATAAGAAGGTCAGAGGGATATAGTAAACCTGAAGTAAACCATCGGAATCTATAACTAGTGTCACAGGAATGGTTCAAAACATTGACAGTAAGAAGAGTCAGTCTTCTTGTACTTAAGTCGGCATTGTGCCTTTTGTATATAATTCCAATGCAATTTCTGTGTTTCATCGTCAATAAGAAGGTCAGAGGGATACAGTAAAACTGAAGTGAAGCATGGGAACCTGTAACTAGTGTCACAGGAATGGTTCAAATCATAGACAGTAAGAAGAGTCAGTCTTCTTGTGCTTATGTCGGCATTTTGCCTTTTGTATTTAATTCCGATGCAATTTCTGTGCTTCATCGTCAATAAGAAGGTCAACTGGATACAGTAAACCTGAAGTGAAGCATCGGAATCTATAACTAGTGTCACAGGAATCGTTCAAAACAAAGACAGTGGGATGGGTCAGTCTTCTTGTACTTAAGTCGGCATTGTGCCTTTTGTATTTAATTCCGATGAAATATCTGTGTTTCTACGTCAATAAGAAGGTCAGAGGGATACAGTACACCTGAAGTGAAGCATCAGAATCTATAACTAGTGTCACAGAAGTGGTTTAAATCATAGATAGTAAGAAGAGCCAGTCTTCTTGTACTTGAGTCAGCATTGTGCCTTTTGTATTTAATTCCGATGCAATTTATGAGTTTCTTTGTCTATAAGAAGGTCAGAGGGAATCAGTAAACCTAACGTCAAGCATCGGAAACTATAACTAGTGTCACAGGAAAGGTTCGAAACATAGACAGTAAGAAGAGTCAGTCTTTTTGTACTTAAGATGGAATTGTGCCTTTTGTGTTTAATTCCGATGCAATTCTGTGTTTCTTCGTCAATAAGAAGGTCAGAGGGATATAGTAATCCTGAAGGGATGCATCGGAATCTATAACTAGTGTCACAGAAATGGTACAAAACATAGACAGTAAGAAGAGCCAGTCTTCTTGTACTTGAGTCGGCATTGTGCCTTTTCTATTAAATTCCGATGCAATTTCTGTGTTTCATCGTCAATAAGAAGGTCAGAGGGATACAGTAAACCTGAAGTGAAGCATCGGAATCTATAACTAGTGTCACAGGAATGGTTCAAATCATAGACAGTAGGAAGAGTCAGTCTTCTTCTACTTAAGTCGGCATTGTGCCTTTTGTATTTAATTCCGATGCAATTTCTGTGTTTCATCGTCAATAAGAAGGTCAGAGGGATACAGTAAAACTGAAGTGAAGCATGGGAACCT
Organism: Schistocerca piceifrons; assembly: GCF_021461385.2. Taxonomy (NCBI): domain Eukaryota; kingdom Metazoa; phylum Arthropoda; class Insecta; order Orthoptera; family Acrididae; genus Schistocerca; species Schistocerca piceifrons. Next base: position 154,441 of record NW_025728076.1, read on the forward strand.
GTAACTAGTGTCACAGGAATGGTTGAAATCATAGACAGTAAGAAGAGTCAGTCTTCTTGTACTTATGTCGGCATTTTGCCTTTTGTATTTAATTCCGATGCAATTTCTGTGCTTCATCGTCAATAAGAAGGTCAACTGGATACAGTAAACCTGAAGTGAAGCATCGGAATCTATAACTAGTGTCACAGGAATGGCTCAAAACATAGACAGTAAGAAGAGTCAGTCTTCTTGTACTTAAGTCGGGATTGTGCCTTTTTTATATAATTCCGATGCAATTTCTGTGTTTCATCGTCAATAAGAAGCTCACAGGGATACAGTAAACCTGAAGTGAAGCATCGGAATCTATAACTAGTGTCACAGAAATGGTTTAAACCATAGACGGTTAGAAGTGCCAGTCTTCTTGTACTTGAGTCGGCATTGTGCCTTTTGTATTTAATTCCGATGCAATTTATGTTTTTCTTTGTCTATAAGAAAGTCAGAGGGAATCAATAAACCTAAAGTCAAGCATCGGAATCTATAACTAGTGTCACAGGAAAGGTTCGAAACATAGACAGTAAGAAGAGTCAGTCTTTTTGTACTTAAGATGGCATTGTGCCTTTTGCATTTAATTCCGATGCAATTTCTGTGTTTAATCGTCAATACGAAGGTCAGAGGGATACAGTAAACCTGAAGTGAAGCATCGGTATCTATAACTAGTGTCACAGGAATGGTTCAAAACTTAGACAGTAAGAAGGGTCAGTCTTCTTGTACTTAAGTCGGCATTGTGCCTTTTGTATTTAATTCCGATGCAATATCTGTGTTTCTTCGTCAATAAGAAGGTCAGAGGGATATAGTAATCCTGAAGGGATGCATCGGAATCTATAACTAGTGTCACAGAAATGGTTCAAAACATAGACAGTAAGAAGAGCCAGTCTTCTTGTACTTGAGTCGGCATTGTGCCTTTTGTATTAAATTCCGATGCAATTTCTGTGTTTCATCGTCAATAAGAAGGTCAGAGGGATACAGTAAACCTGAAGTGAAGCATCTGAATCTATAACTAGTGTCACAGGAATGGTTCAAAACATAGACAGTAAGAAGGGTCAGTCTTCTTGTACTTAAGTCGGCATTGTGCCTTTTCTATATAATTACGATGCAATTTCTGTGTTTCGTCGTCAATAAGAAGGTCAGCTGGATACAGTTACCTGAAGTGAATCATCGGAATCTATAACTAATGTCACCGGAATGGTAGAAAACATTGACAATAAGAAGAGTCAGTCTTCTTGTACTTAAGTCGGCATTGTGCCTTTTGTATTTAATTAAGATGCAATTTCTGTGTTTCATCGTCCATAAAGAGGACAGAGGGATACAGAAAACCTGAAGTGAAGCATCGGAATCTAAAACTAGTGTCACAGGATTGGTTCAAAACATAGACATTAGGAAGAGTCAGTCTTCTTGTACTTATGTCGGCATTGTGCCTTTCGTATTTAATTCCGATGCAATTTCTGTGTTTCATCGTCAATAAGAAGGTCAGAGGGATACAGTAAAACAGAAGTGAAGCATGGGAACCTATAACTACTGTCACAGGAATGGTTCAAACCATAGACAGTATGAAGAGTAAGTCTTCTTGTACTTAAGTCTGCATTTTGCCTTTTGTATTTAATTCCGATGCAATTTCTGTGCTTCATCGTCAATAAGAAGGTCAGCTGGATACAGTAAACCTGAAGTGAAGCATCGGAATCTATAACTAGTGTCACAGGAATGGTTCAAAACGTAGTCAGTAGGAAGAGTCAGTTATCTTGTACTTAAGTCCGCATTGTGCCTTTTGTATTTAATTAAAATGCAATTTCTGTGTTTCATCGTCAATAGGAAGTTGAAAGGGATACAGTAAACCTGAAGTGAAGCATCGGAATCTATAACGAGTGTCACAGGAATGGTTCAAATCATAGACAGTAGGAAGAGTCAGTCTTCTTCTACTTAAGTCGGCATTGTGCCTTTTGTATTTAATTCCGATGCAACTTCTGTGTTTCATCGTCAATTAGAAGGTCAGAGGGATACAGTAATACTGAAGTGAAGAATGGGAACCTGTAACTAGTGTCACAGGAATGGTTCAAATCATAGACAGTAAGAAGAGTCAGTCTTCTTGTACTTAAGTCGGCATTTTGCCTTTTGTATTTAATTCCGATGCAATTTCTGTGCTTCATCGTCAATACGAAGGTCAGCTGGATACAGTAAACCTGAAGTGAAGCATCGGAATCTATAACTAGTGTCACAGGAATGGCTCAAAACATAGACAGTAAGAAGAGCCAGTCGTCTTGTACTTGAGTCGGCATTGTGCCTTTTGTATTTAATTCCGATGAATTTTCTGTGTTTGATCGTCAATAAGAAGGTCAGAGGGACATAGTAAACCTGAAGTAAACCATCGGAATCTATAACTAGTGTCACAGGAATGGTTCAAAACATTGACAGTAAGAAGAGTCAGTCTTCTTGTACTTAAGTCGGCATTGTGCCTTTTGTATATAATTCCAATGCAATTTCTGTGTTTCATCGTCAATAAGAAGCTCACAGGGATACAGTAAACCTGAAGTGAAGCATCGGTATCTATAACTAGTGTCACAGGAAAGGTTCAAATCATAGCCAGTAAGAAGAGTCACTCTTTTTGTACTTAAGTCTTCATTTTGCCATTTGTATTTAATTCCGATGCAATTTCTGTGTTTCATCGTCAATACGAAGGTCAGAGGGATACAATGAACCTGAAGTGAAGCTTCGGAATCTATAACTAGTGTCACAGGAATGGTTCGAAACAAAGACAGTGGGATGGGTCAGTCTTCTTGTACTTAAGTCGGCATTGTGCCTTTTGTATTTAATTCCGATGCAATATCTGTGTTTCTACGTCAATAAGAAGGTCAGAGGGATACAGTACACCTGAAGTGAAGCATCAGAATCTATAACTAGTGTCACAGAAGTGGTTTAAATCATAGATAGTAAGAAGAGCCAGTCTTCTTGTACTTGAGTCGGCATTGTGCCTTTTGTATTTAATTCCGATGCAATTTATGAGTTTCTTTGTCTATAAGATGGTCAGAGGGAATCAGTAAACCTAACGTCAAGCATCGGAAACTATAACTAGTGTCACAGGAAAGGTTCGAAACATAGACAGTAAGAAGAGTCAGTCTTTTTGTACTTAAGATGGCATTGTGCCTTTTGTGTTTAATTCCGATGCAATTCTGTGTTTCTTCGTCAATAAGAAGGTCAGAGGGATATAGAAATCCTGAAGGGATGCATCGGAATCTATAACTAGTGTCACACAAATGGTACAAAACATAGACAGTAAGAAGAGCCAGTCTTCTTGTACTTGAGTCGGCATTGTGCCTTTTCTATTAAATTCCGATGCAATTTCTGTGTTTCATCGTCAATAAGAAGGTCAGAGGGATACAGTAAACCTGAAGTGAAGCATCGGAATCTATAACTAGTGTCACAGGAATGGTTCAAATCATAGACAGTAGGAAGAGTCAGTCTTCTTCTACTTAAGTCGGCATTGTGCCTTTTGTATTTAATTCCGATGCAATTTCTGTGTTTCATCGTCAATAAGAAGGTCAGAGGGATACAGTAAAACTGAAGTGAAGCATGGGAACCTGTAACTAGTGTCACAGGAATGGTTCAAATCATAGACAGTAAGAAGAGTCAGTCTTCTTGTACTTATGTCGGCATTTTGCCTTTTGTATTTAATTCCGATGCAATTTCTGTGCTTCATCGTCAATAAGAAGGTCAACTGGATACAGTAAACCTGAAGTGAAGCATCGGAATCTATAACTAGTGTCACAGGAATGGCTCAAAACATAGACAGTAAGAAGAGTCAGTCTTCTTGTACTTAAGTCGGGATTGTGCCTTTTTTATATAATTCCGATGCAATTTCTGTGTTTCATCGTCCATAAGAAGCTCACAGGGATACAGTAAACCTGAAGTGAAGCATCGGAATCTATAACTAGTGTCACAGAAATGCTTTAAACCATAGACGGTAAGAAGTGCCAGTCTTCTTGTACTTGAGTCGGCATTGTGCCTTTTGTATTTAATTCCGATGCAATTTATGTTTTTCTTTGTCTATAAGAAGGTCAGAGGGAATCAATAAACCTAAAGTCAGGCATCGGAATCTATAACTAGTGTCACAGGAAAGGTTCGAAACATAGACAGTAAGAAGAGTCAGTCTTTTTGTACTTAAGATGGCATTGTGCCTTTTGCATTCAATTCCGATGCAATTTCTGTGTTTAATCGTCAATACGAAGGTCAGAGGGATACAGTAAACCTGAAGTGAAGCATCGGTATCTATAACTAGTGTCACAGGAGTGGTTCAAAACTTAGACAGTAAGAAGGGTCAGTGTTCTTGTACTTAAGTCGGCATTGTGCCTTTTGTATTTAATTCCGATGCAATATCTGTGTTTCTTCGTCAATAAGAAGGTCAGAGGGATACAGTAAAACAGAAGTGAAGCATGGGAACCTATAACTACTGTCACAGGAATGGTTCAAACCATAGACAGTATGAAGAGTAAGTCTTCTTGTACTTAAGTCTGCATTTTGCCTTTTGTATTTAATTCCGATGCAATTTCTGTGCTTCATCGTCAATAAGATGGTCAGCTGGATACAGTAAACCTGAAGTGAAGCATCGGAATCTATAACTAGTGTCACAGGAATGGTTCAAAACGTAGTCAGTAGGAAGAGTCAGTTATCTTGTACTTAAGTCGGCATTGTGCCTTTTGTATTTAATTAAAATGCAATTTCTGTGTTTCATCGTCAATAGGAAGTTGAAAGGGATACAGTAAACATGAAGTGAAGCATCGGAATCTATAACGAGTGTCACAGGAATGGTTCAAATCATAGACAGTAGGAAGAGTCAGTCTTCTTCTACTTAAGTCGGCATTGTGCCTTTTGTATTTAATTCCGATGCAATTTCTGTGTTTCATCGTCAATAAGAAGGTCAGAGGGATACAGTAAACCTGAAGTGAAGCATCTGAATCTATAACTAGTGTCACAGGAATGGTTCAAAACATAGACAGTAAGAAGGGTCAGTCTTCTTGTACTTAAGTCGGCATTGTGCCTTTTCTATATAATTACGATGCAATTTCTGTGTTTCGTCGTCAATAAGAAGGTCAGCTGGATACAGTTACCTGAAGTGAATCATCGGAATCTATAACTAATGTCACCGGAATGGTAGAAAACATTGACAATAAGAAGAGTCAGTCTTCTTGTACTTAAGTCGGCATTGTGCCTTTTGTATTTAATTAAGATGCAATTTCTGTGTTTCATCGTCCATAAAGAGGACAGAGGGATACAGAAAACCTGAAGTGAAGCATCGGAATCTAAAACTAGTGTCACAGGATTGGTTCAAAACATAGACATTAGGAAGAGTCAGTCTTCTTGTACTTATGTCGGCATTGTGCCTTTCGTATTTAATTCCGATGCAATTTCTGTGTTTCATCGTCAATAAGAAGGTCAGAGGGATACAGTAAAACAGAAGTGAAGCATGGGAACCTATAACTACTGTCACAGGAATGGTTCAAACCATAGACAGTATGAAGAGTAAGTCTTCTTGTACTTAAGTCTGCATTTTGCCTTTTGTATTTAATTCCGATGCAATTTCTGTGCTTCATCGTCAATAAGAAGGTCAGCTGGATACAGTAAACCTGAAGTGAAGCATCGGAATCTATAACTAGTGTCACAGGAATGGTTCAAAACGTAGTCAGTAGGAAGAGTCAGTTATCTTGTACTTAAGTCGGCATTGTGCCTTTTGTATTTAATTAAAATGCAATTTCTGTGTTTCATCGTCAATAGGAAGTTGAAAGGGATACAGTAAACCTGAAGTGAAGCATCGGAATCTATAACGAGTGTCACAGGAATGGTTCAAATCATAGACAGTAGGAAGAGTCAGTCTTCTTCTACTTAAGTCGGCATTGTGCCTTTTGTATTTAATTCCGATGCAACTTCTGTGTTTCATCGTCAATTAGAAGGTCAGAGGGATACAGTAATACTGAAGTGAAGAATGGGAACCTGTAACTAGTGTCACAGGAATGGTTCAAATCATAGACAGTAAGAAGAGTCAGTCTTCTTGTACTTAAGTCGGCATTTTGCCTTTTGTATTTAATTCCGATGCAATTTCTGTGCTTCATCGTCAATACGAAGGTCAGCTGGATACAGTAAACCTGAAGTGAAGCATCGGAATCTATAACTAGTGTCACAGGAATGGCTCAAAACATAGACAGTAAGAAGAGCCAGTCGTCTTGTACTTGAGTCGGCATTGTGCCTTTTGTATTTAATTCCGATGAATTTTCTGTGTTTGATCGTCAATAAGAAGGTCAGAGGGATATAGTAAACCTGAAGTAAACCATCGGAATCTATAACTAGTGTCACAGGAATGGTTCAAATCATAGCCAGTAAGAAGAGTCACTCTTTTTGTACTTAAGTCTTCATTTTGCCATTTGTATTTAATTCCGATGCAATTTCTGTGTTTCATCGTCAATACGAAGGTCAGAGGGATACAATGAACCTGAAGTGAAGCTTCGGAATCTATAACTAGTGTCACAGGAATGGTTCGAAACAAAGACAGTGGGATGGGTCAGTCTTCTTGTACTTAAGTCGGCATTGTGCCTTTTGTATTTAATTCCGATGCAATATCTGTGTTTCTACGTCAATAAGAGGGTCAGAGGGATACAGTACACATGAAGTGAAGCATCAGAATCTATAACTAGTGTCACAGAAGTGGTTTAAATCATAGATAGTAAGAAGAGCCAGTCTTCTTGTACTTGAGTCGGCATTGTGCCTTTTGTATTTAATTCCGATGCAATTTATGAGTTTCTTTGTCTATAAGAAGGTCAGAGGGAATCAGTAAACCTAACGTCAAGCATCGGAAACTATAACTAGTGTCACAGGAAAGGTTCGAAACATAGACAGTAAGAAGAGTCAGTCTTTTTGTACTTAAGATGGCATTGTGCCTTTTGTGTTTAATTCCGATGCAATTCTGTGTTTCTTCGTCAATAAGAAGGTCAGAGGGATATAGAAATCCTGAAGGGATGCATCGGAATCTATAACTAGTGTCACAGAAATGGTACAAAACATAGACAGTAAGAAGAGCCAGTCTTCTTGTACTTGAGTCGGCATTGTGCCTTTTCTATTAAATTCCGATGCAATTTCTGTGTTTCATCGTCAATAAGAAGGTCAGAGGGATACAGTAAACCTGAAGTGAAGCATCGGAATCTATAACTAGTGTCACAGGAATGGTTCAAATCATAGACAGTAGGAAGAGTCAGTCTTCTTCTACTTAAGTCGGCATTGTGCCTTTTGTATTTAATTCCGATGCAATTTCTGTGTTTCATCGTCAATAAGAAGGTCAGAGGGATACAGTAAAACTGAAGTGAAGCATGGGAACCTGTAACTAGTGTCACAGGAATGGTTCAAATCATAGACAGTAAGAAGAGTCAGTCTTCTTGTACTTATGTCGGCATTTTGCCTTTTGTATTTAATTCCGATGCAATTTCTGTGCTTCATCGTCAATAAGAAGGTCAACTGGATACAGTAAACCTGAAGTGAAGCATCGGAATCTATAACTAGTGTCACAGGAATGGCTCAAAACATAGACAGTAAGAAGAGTCAGTCTTCTTGTACTTAAGTCGGGATTGTGCCTTTTTTATATAATTCCGATGCAATTTCTGTGTTTCATCGTCCATAAGAAGCTCACAGGGATACAGTAAACCTGAAGTGAAGCATCGGAATCTATAACTAGTGTCACAGAAATGCTTTAAACCATAGACGGTAAGAAGTGCCAGTCTTCTTGTACTTGAGTCGGCATTGTGCCTTTTGTATTTAATTCCGATGCAATTTATGTTTTTCTTTGTCTATAAGAAGGTCAGAGGGAATCAATAAACCTAAAGTCAGGCATCGGAATCTATAACTAGTGTCACAGGAAAGGTTCGAAACATAGACAGTAAGAAGAGTCAGTCTTTTTGTACTTAAGATGGCATTGTGCCTTTTGCATTCAATTCCGATGCAATTTCTGTGTTTAATCGTCAATACGAAGGTCAGAGGGATACAGTAAACCTGAAGTGAAGCATCGGTATCTATAACTAGTGTCACAGGAGTGGTTCAAAACTTAGACAGTAAGAAGGGTCAGTGTTCTTGTACTTAAGTCGGCATTGTGCCTTTTGTATTTAATTCCGATGCAATATCTGTGTTTCTTCGTCAATAAGAAGGTCAGAGGGATACAGTAAAACAGAAGTGAAGCATGGGAACCTATAACTACTGTCACAGGAATGGTTCAAACCATAGACAGTATGAAGAGTAAGTCTTCTTGTACTTAAGTCTGCATTTTGCCTTTTGTATTTAATTCCGATGCAATTTCTGTGCTTCATCGTCAATAAGAAGGTCAGCTGGATACAGTAAACCTGAAGTGAAGCATCGGAATCTATAACTAGTGTCACAGGAATGGTTCAAAACGTAGTCAGTAGGAAGAGTCAGTTATCTTGTACTTAAGTCGGCATTGTGCCTTTTGTATTTAATTAAAATGCAATTTCTGTGTTTCATCGTCAATAGGAAGTTGAAAGGGATACAGTAAACATGAAGTGAAGCATCGGAATCTATAACGAGTGTCACAGGAATGGTTCAAATCATAGACAGTAGGAAGAGTCAGTCTTCTTCTACTTAAGTCGGCATTGTGCCTTTTGTATTTAATTCCGATGCAATTTCTGTGGTTTCATCGTCAATAAGAAGGTCAGAGGGATACAGTAAAACTGAAGTGAAGCAAGGGAACCTGTAACTAGTGTCACAGGAATGGTTCAAATCATAGACAGTAAGAAGAGTCAGTCTTCTTGTAAATAAGTCGGCATTTTGCCTTTTGTATTTAATTCCGATGCAATTTCTGTGCTTCATCGTCAATAAGAAGGTCAGCTGGATACAGTAAACCTGAAGTGAAGCATCGGAATCTATAACTAGTGTCACAGGAATGGCTCTAAACATAGACAGTAAGAAGAGCCAGTCGTCTTGTACTTGAGTCGGCATTGTGCCTCTAGTATTTAATTCCGATGAATTTTCTGTGTTTGATCGTCAATAAGAAGGTCAGAGGGATATAGTAAACCTGAAGTAAACCATCGGAATCTATAACTAGTGTCACAGGAATGGTTCAAAACATTGACAGTAAGAAGAGTCAGTCTCCTTGTACTTAAGTCGGCATTGTGCCTTTTGTATATAATTCCGATGCAATTTCTGTGTTTCATCGTCAATAAGAAGCTCACAGGGATACAGTAAACCTGAAGTGAAGCATCGGAATCTATAACTAGTGTCACAGGAATGGTTCAAATCATAGACAGTATGAAGAGTCACTCTTTTTGTACTTAAGTCAGCATTTTGCCATTTGTATTTAATTCCGATGCAATTTCTGTGTTTCATCGTCAATACGAAGGTAAGAGGGATACAGTGAACCTGAAGTGAAGCATCGGAATCTATAACTAGTGTCACAGGAATGGTTCAAAACCATGACAGTGGGATGGGTCAGTCTTCTTGTACTTAAGTCGTCATTGTGCCTTTTGTATTTAATTCCGATGCAATATCTGTGTTTCTACGTCAATAAGAAGGTCAGAGGGATACAGTAAACCTGAAGTGAAGCATCGAAATCTATAACTAGTGTCACAGAAATGGTTTAAATCATAGACAGTAAGAAGAGCCAGTCTTCTTGTACTTGAGTCGGCATTGTGCCTTTTGTATTTAATTCAGATGCAATTTATGTGTTTCATCGTCGATAAAGAGGTCAGAGGGATACAGAAAACCTGAAGTGAAGCATCGGAATCTAAAACTAGTGTCACAGGATTGGTTCAAAACATAGACATTAGGAAGAGTCAGTCTTCTTGTACTTAAGTCGGCATTGTGCCTTTTGTATATAATTCCGATGCAATTTCTGTGTTTCATCGTCAATAAGAAGCTCACAGGGATACAGTAAACCTGAAGTGAAGCATCGGAATCTATAACTAGTGTCACAGTAATGGTTCAAATCATAGACAGTAGGAAGAGTCAGTCTTCTTCTACTTAAGTCGGCATTGTGCCTTTTGTATTTAATTCCGATGCAATTTCTGTGTTTCATCGTCAATAAGAAGGTCAGAGGGATACAGTAAAACTGAAGTGAAGCATGGGAACCTGTAACTAGTGTCACAGGAATGGTTCAAATCATAGACAGTAAGAAGAGTCAGTCTTCTTGTACTTATGTCGGCATTTTGCCTTTTGTATTTAATTCCGATGCAATTTCTGTGCTTCATCGTCAATAAGAAGGTCAACTGGATACAGTAAACCTGAAGTGAAGCATCGGAATCTATAACTAGTGTCACAGGAATGGCTCAAAACATAGACAGTAAGAAGAGTCAGTCTTCTTGTACTTAAGTCGGGATTGTGCCTTTTTTATATAATTCCGATGCAATTTCTGTGTTTCATCGTCAATAAGAAGCTCACAGGGATACAGTAAACCTGAAGTGAAGCATCGGAATCTATAACTAGTGTCACAGAAATGGTTTAAACCATAGACGGTAAGAAGTGCCAGTCTTCTTGTACTTGAGTCGGCATTGTGCCTTTTGTATTAAATTCCGATGCAATTTCTGTGTTTCATCGTCAATAAGAAGGTCAGAGGGATACAGTAAACCTGAAGTGAAGCATCTGAATCTATAACTAATGTCACCGGAATGGTAGAAAACATTGACAATAAGAAGAGTCAGTCTTCTTGTACTTAAGTCGGCATTGGCCTTTTGTATTTAATTAAGATGCAATTTCTGTGTTTCATCGTCCATAAAGAGGACAGAGGGATACAGAAAACCTGAAGTGAAGCATCGGAATCTAAAACTAGTGTCACAGGATTGGTTCAAATCATAGACATTAGGAAGAGTCAGTCTTCTTGTACTTATGTCGGCATTGTGCCTTTCGTATTTAATTCCGATGCAATTTCTGTGTTTCATCGTCAATAAGAAGGTCAGAGGGATACAGTAAAACAGAAGTGAAGCATGGGAACCTATAACTACTGTCACAGGAATGGTTCAAACCATAGACAGTATGAAGAGTAAGTCTTCTTGTACTTAAGTCTGCATTTTGCCTTTTGTATTTAATTCCGATGCAATTTCTGTGCTTCATCGTCAATAAGAAGGTCAGCTGGATACAGTAAACCTGAAGTGAAGCATCGGAATCTATAACTAGTGTCACAGGAATGGTTCAAAACGTAGTCAGTAGGAAGAGTCAGTTATCTTGTACTTAAGTCGGCATTGTGCCTTTTGTATTTAATTAAAATGCAATTTCTGTGTTTCATCGTCAATAGGAAGTTGAAAGGGATACAGTAAACCTGAAGTGAAGCATCGGAATCTATAACGAGTGTCACAGGAATGGTTCAAATCATAGACAGTAGGAAGAGTCAGTCTTCTTCTACTTAAGTCGGCATTGTGCCTTTTGTATTTAATTCCGATGCAATTTCTGTGGTTTCATCGTCAATAAGAAGGTCAGAGGGATACAGTAAAACTGAAGTGAAGCAAGGGAACCTGTAACTAGTGTCACAGGAATGGTTCAAATCATAGACAGTAAGAAGAGTCAGTCTTCTTGTAAATAAGTCGGCATTTTGCCTTTTGTATTTAATTCCGATGCAATTTCTGTGCTTCATCGTCAATAAGAAGGTCAGCTGGATACAGTAAACCTGAAGTGAAGCATCGGAATCTATAACTATTGTCACAGGAATGGCTCTAAACATAGACAGTAAGAAGAGCCAGTCGTCTTGTACTTGAGTCGGCATTGTGCCTCTAGTATTTAATTCCGATGAATTTTCTGTGTTTGATCGTCAATAAGAAGGTCAGAGGGATATAGTAAACCTGAAGTAAACCATCGGAATCTATAACGAGTGTCACAGGAATGGTTCAAAACATTGACAGTAAGAAGAGTCAGTCTCCTTGTACTTAAGTCGGCATTGTGCCTTTTGTATATAATTCCGATGCAATTTCTGTGTTTCATCGTCAATAAGAAGCTCACAGGGATACAGTAAACCTGAAGTGAAGCATCGGAATCTATAACTAGTGTCACAGGAATGGTTCAAATCATAGACAGTATGATGAGTCACTCTTTTTGTACTTAAGTCAGCATTTTGCCATTTGTATTTAATTCCGATGCAATTTCTGTGTTTCATCGTCAATACGAAGGTAAGAGGGATACAGTGAACCTGAAGTGAAGCATCGGAATCTATAACTAGTGTCACAGGAATGGTTCAAAACAAAGACAGTGGGATGGGTCAGTCTTCCTGTACTTAAGTCGTCATTGTGCCTTTTGTATTTAATTCCGATGCAATATCTGTGTTTCTACGTCAATAAGAAGGTCAGAGGGATACAGTAAACCTGAAGTGAAGCATCGAAATCTATAACTAGTGTCACAGAAATGGTTTAAATCATAGACAGTAAGAGGAGCCAGTCTTCTTGTACTTGAGTCGGCATTGTGCCTTTTGTATTTAATTCAGATGCAAATTATGTGTTTCATCGTCGATAAAGAGGTCCGAGGGATACAGAAAACCTGAAGTGAAGCATCGGAATCTAAAACTAGTGTCACAGGATTGGTTCAAAACATAGACATTAGGAAGAGTCAGTCTTCTTGTACTTAAGTCGGCATTGTGCCTTTTGTATATAATTCCGATGCAATTTCTGTGTTTCATCGTCAATAAGAAGCTCACAGGGATACAGTAAACCTGAAGTGAAGCATCGGAATCTATAACTAGTGTCACAGGAATGGTTCAAATCATACACAGTAGGAAGAGTCAGTCTTCTTCTACTTAAGTCGGCATTGTGCCTTTTGTATTTAATTCCGATGCAATTTCTGTGTTTCATCGTCAATAAGAAGGTCAGAGGGATACAGTAAAACTGAAGTGAAGCATGGGAACCTGTAACTAGTGTCACAGGAATGGTTCAAATCATAGACAGTAAGAAGAGTCAGTCTTCTTGTACTTATGTCGGCATTTTGCCTTTTGTATTTAATTCCGATGCAATTTCTGTGCTTCATCGTCAATAAGAAGGTCAACTGGATACAGTAAACCTGAAGTGAAGCATCGGAATCTATAACTAGTGTCACAGGAATGGCTCAAAACATAGACAGTAAGAAGAGTCAGTCTTCTTGTACTTGAGTCGGCATTGTGCCTTTTGTATTTAATTCCGATGCAATTTATGTTTTTCTTTGTCTATAAGAAGGTCAGAGGGAATCAATAAACCTAAAGTCAAGCATCGGAATCTATAACTAGTGTCACAGGAAAGGTTTCCAAACATAGACAGTAAGAAGAGTCAGTCTTTTTGTACTTAAGATGGCATTGTGCTTTTTGCATTTAATTCCGATGCAATTTCTGTGTTTAATCGTCAATACGAAGGTCAGAGGGATACAGTAAACCTGAAGTGAAGCATCGGTATCTATAACTAGTGTCACAGGAATGGTTCAAAACTTAGACAGTAAGAAGGGTCAGTCTTCTTGTACTTAAGTCGGCATTGTGCCTTTTGTATTTAATTCCGATGCAATATCTGTGTTTCTTCGTCAATAAGAAGGTCAGAGGGATATAGTAATCCTGAAGGGATGCATCGGAATCTATAACTAGTGTCACAGAAATGGTTCAAAACATAGACAGTAAGAAGAGCCAGTCTTCTTGTACTTGAGTCGGCATTGTGCCTTTTGTATTAAATTCCGATGCAATTTCTGTGTTTCATCGTCAATAAGAAGGTCAGAGGGATACAGGAAACCTGAAGTGAAGCATCTGAATCTATAACTAGTGTCACAGGAATGGTTCAAAACATAGACAGTAAGAAGGGTCAGTCTTCTTGTACTTAAGTCGGCATTGTGCCTTTTGTATTTAATTAAGATGCAATTTCTGTGTTTCATCGTCCATAAAGAGGACAGAGGGATACAGAAAACCTGAAGTGAAGCATCGGAATCTAAAACTAGTGTCACAGGATTGGTTCAAAACATAGACATTAGGAAGAGTCAGTCTTCTTGTACTTATGTCGGCATTGTGCCTTTCGTATTTAATTCCGATGCAATTTCTGTGTTTCATCGTCAATAAGAAGGTCAGAGGGATACAGTAAAACAGAAGTGAAGCATGGGAACCTATAACTACTGTCACAGGAATGGTTCAAACCATAGACAGTATGAAGAGTAAGTCTTCTTGTACTTAAGTCTGCATTTTGCCTTTTGTATTTAATTCCGATGCAATTTCTGTGCTTCATCGTCAATAAGAAGGTCAGCTGGATACAGTAAACCTGAAGTGAAGCATCGGAATCTATAACTAGTGTCACAGGAATGGTTCAAAACGTAGTCAGTAGGAAGAGTCAGTTATCTTGTACTTAAGTCGGCATTGTGCCTTTTGTATTTAATTAAAATGCAATTTCTGTGTTTCATCGTCAATAGGAAGTTGAAAGGGATACAGTAAACCTGAAGTGAAGCATCGGAATCTATAACGAGTGTCACAGGAATGGTTCAAATCATAGACAGTAGGAAGAGTCAGTCTTCTTCTACTTAAGTCGGCATTGTGCCTTTTGTATTTAATTCCGAAGCAATTTCTGTGGTTTCATCGTCAATAAGAAGGTCAGAGGGATACAGTAAAACTGAAGTGAAGCAAGGGAACCTGTAACTAGTGTCACAGGAATGGTTCAAATCATAGACAGTAAGAAGAGTCAGTCTTCTTGTAAATAAGTCGGCATTTTGCCATTTGTATTTAATTCCGATGCAATTTCTGTGCTTCATCGTCAATAAGAAGGTCAGCTGGATACAGTAAACCTGAAGTGAAGCATCGGAATCTATAACTAGTGTCACAGGAATGGCTCTAAACATAGACAGTAAGAAGAGCCAGTCGTCTTGTACTTGAGTCGGCATTGTGCCTCTAGTATTTAATTCCGATGAATTTTCTGTGTTTGATCGTCAATAAGAAGGTCAGAGGGATATAGTAAACCTGAAGTAAACCATCGGAATCTATAACTAGTGTCACAGGAATGGTTCAAAACATTGACAGTAAGAAGAGTCAGTCTCCTTGTACTTAAGTCGGCATTGTGCCTTTTGTATATAATTCCGATGCAATTTCTGTGTTTCATCGTCAATAAGAAGCTCACAGGGATACAGTAAACCTGAAGTGAAGCATCGGAATCTATAACTAGTGTCACAGGAATGGTTCAAATCATAGACAGTATGAAGAGTCACTCTTTTTGTACTTAAGTCAGCATTTTGCCATTTGTATTTAATTCCGATGCAATTTCTGTGTTTCATCGTCAATACGAAGGTAAGAGGGATACAGTGAACCTGAAGTGAAGCATCGGAATCTATAACTAGTGTCACAGGAATGGTTCAAAACAAAGACAGTGGGATGGGTCAGTCTTCTTGTATTTAAGTCGTCATTGTGCCTTTTGTATTTAATTCCGATGCAATATCTGTGTTTCTACGTCAATAAGAAGGTCAGAGGGATACAGTAAACCTGAAGTGAAGCATCGAAATCTATAACTAGTGTCACAGAAATTGTTTAAATCATAGACAGTAAGAAGAGCCAGTCTTCTTGTACTTGAGTCGGCATTGTGCCTTTTGTATTTAATTCAGATGCAATTTATGTGTTTCATCGTCGATAAAGAGGTCAGAGGGATACAGAAAACCTGAAGTGAAGCATCGGCATCTATAAAAGGTGGTCACAGGAATGGTTCAAATCATAGACAGTAGGAAGAGTCAGTCTTCTTCTACTTAAGTCGGCATTGTGCCTTTTGTATTTAATTCCGCTGCAATTTCTGTGTTTCATCGTCAATAAGAAGGTCAGAGGGATACAGTAAAACTGAAGTGAAGCATGGGAATCTGTAACTAGTGTCACAGGAATGGTTCAAATCATAGACAGTAAGAAGAGTCAGTCTTCTTGTACTTAAGACGGCATTTTGCCTTTTGTATTTAATTCCGATGCAATTTCTGTGCTTCATCGTCAATAAGAAGGTCAGCTGGATACAGTAAACCTGAAGTGAAGCATCGGAATCTATAACTAGTGTCACAGGAATGGCTCAAAACATAGACAGTAAGAAGAGCCAGTCGTCTTGTACTTGAGTCGGCATTGTGCCTTTTGTATTTAATTCCGATGAATTTTCTGTGTTTGATCGTCAATAAGAAGGTCAGAGGGATATAGTAAACCAGAAGTAAACCATCGGAATCTATAACTAGTGTCACAGGAATGGTTCAAAACAAAGACAGTGGGATGGGTCAGTCTTCTTGTACTTAAGTCGTCATTGTGCCTTTTGTATTTAATTCCGATGCAATATCTGTGTTTCTACGTCAATACGAAGATCAGAGGGATACAGTAAACCTGAAGTGAAGCATCGGAATCTATAACTAGTGTCACACAAATGGTTTAAATCATAGACAGTAAGAAGAGCCAGTCTTCTTGTACTTGAGTCGGCATTGTGCCTTTTGTATTTAATTCAGATGCAATTTATGTGTTTCATCGTCGATAAAGAGGTGAGAGGGATACAGAAAACCTGAAGTGAAGCATCGGCATCTATAACTAGTGTCACAGGAATGGCTCAAAACATAGACAGTAAGAAGAGCCAGTCGTCTTGTACTTGAGTCGGCATTGTGCCTTTTGTATTTAATTCCGATGAATTTTCTGTGTTTGATCGTCAATAAGAAGGTCAGAGGGATATAGTAAACCAGAAGTAAACCATCGGAATCTATAACTAGTGCCACAGGAATGGTTCAAAACAAAGACAGTGGGATGGGTCAGTCTTCTTGTACTTAAGTCGGCATTGTGCCTTTTGTATTTAATTCCGATGCAATATCTGTGTTTCTTCGTCAATAAGAAGGTCAGAGGGATATAGTAATCCTGAAGGGATGCATCGCAATCTATAACTAGTGTCACAGAAATGGTTCAAAACATAGACAGTAAGAAGAGCCAGTCTTCTTGTACTTGAGTCGGCATTGTGCCATTTGTGTTAAATTCCAAAGCAATTTCTGTGTTTCATCGTCAATAAGAAGGTCAGTGGGATACAATAAACTTGAAGTGAAGCATCGGAATCTATAACTAGTGTCACAGGAATGGTTCAAAACATAGACAGTAAGAAGGGTCAGTCTTCTAATACTGAAGTCGGCATTGTGCCTATTGTATTTAATTCCGATGCAATATCTGTGTTTCTTCGTCATTAAGAAGGTCAGAGTTATACAGTAAAACTGAAGTGAAGCATCGGAATCTATAACTAGTGTCACAGAAATGGTTCAAAACATAGACAGTAAGAAGAGCCAGTCTTCTTGTATTTGAGTCGGCATTGTGCCTTTTGTATTTAATTAGGATGCAAGTTCTGTGTTTCATTGTCAATAAGAAGGTCAGTGGGATACAGTAAACCTGAAGTGAAGCATCGGAATCTATAACTAGTGTCACAGGACTGGTTCAAAACATAGACAGTAAGAAGACCCATTCTTTTTGTACTTAAGTCGGCATTGTGCATTTTGTATTTAATTCCGATGCAATTTACGTGTTTCATCGTCAATAAGAAGGTCACCTGGATACAGCAAACCTGAAGTGAAGCATCGGAATCTAAAACTAGTGTCACAGGATTGTTTCAAAACATAGACATTAGGAAGAGTCAGTCTACTTGTACTTATGTCGGCATTGTGCCTTTTGTATTTAATTCCGATGCAATTTCTGTGTTTCATCGTCAATAAGAAGGTCAGAGGGATACAGTAAAACTGAAGTGAAGCATGGGAACATATAACTAGTGTCACAGGAATGGTTCAAATCATAGACAGTAATTAGAGTCAGTCTTCTTGTACTTAAGTCTGCATTTTGCCTTTTGTATTTAATTCCGATGCAATTTCTGTGCTTCATCGTCAATAAGAAGGTCAGCTGGATACAGTAAACCTGAAGTGAAGCATCGGAAACTATAACTAGTGTCACAGGAATGGTTCAAAACGTAGTCAGTAGGAAGAGTCAGTTATCTTGTACTTAAGTCGGCATTGTGCCTTTTGTATTTAATTCCGATGCAATTTCTGTGTTTCATCGTCAATAAGAAGGTCAGAGGGATACAGAAAAACTGAAGTGAAGCATGGGAATCTGTAACTAGTGTCACAGGAATGGTTCAAATCATAGACAGTAAGAAGAGTCAGTCTTCTTGTACTTGAGTCGGCATTGTGCCTTTTGTATTTAATTCCGATGAATTTTCTGTGTTTGATCGTCAATAAGAAGGTCAGAGGGATATAGTAAACCAGAAGTAAACCATCGGAATCTATAACTAGTGTCACAGGAATGGTTCAAAGCATTGACAGTAAGAAGAGTCAGTCTTCTTGTACTTAAGTCGGTATTTTGCCATTTGTATTTATTTCCGATGCAATTTCTGTGTTTCATCGTCAATACGAAGGTCAGAGGGATACAGTGAACCTGAAGTGAAGCATCGGAATCTATAACTAGTGTCACAGGAATGGTTCAAAACAAAGACAGTGGGATGGGTCAGTCTTCTTGTACTTAAGTCGGCATTGTGCCTTTTGTATTTAATTCCGATGCAATATCTGTGTTTCTTCGTCAATAAGAAGGTCAGAGGGATATAGTAATCCTGAAGGGATGCATCGGAATCTATAACTAGTGTCACAGAAATGGTTCAAAACATAGACAGTAAGAAGAGCCAGTCTTCTTGTACTTGGGTCGGCATTGTGGCATTTGTATTATATTCCGATGCAATTTCTGTGTTTCATCGTCAATAAGAAGGTCAGAGGGATACAGTAAAACTGAAGTGAAGCAAGGGAACCTGTAACTAGTGTCACAGGAATGGTTCAAATCATAGACAGTAAGAAGAGTCAGTCTTCTTGTAAATAAGTCGGCATTTTGCCTTTTGTATTTAATTCCCGATGCAATTTCTGTGCTTCTTCGTCAATAAGAAGTTCAGCTGGATACAGTAAACATGATGTGAAGCATCGGAATCTATAACTAGTGTCACAGGAATGGCTCTAAACATAGACAGTAAGAAGAGCCAGTCGTCTTGTACTTGAGTCGGCATTGTGCCTTTAGTATTTAATTCCGATGAATTTTCTGTGTTTGATCGTCAATAAGAAGGTCAGAGGGATATAGTAAACCTGAAGTAAACCATCGGAATCTATAACTAGTGTCACAGGAATGTTCAAAACATTGACAGTAAGAAGAGTCAGTCTCCTTGTACTTAAGTCGGCATTGTGCCTTTTGTATATAATTCCGATGCAATTTCTGTGTTTCATCGTCAATAAGAAGCTCAGGGATACAGTAAACCTGAAGTGAAGCATCGGAATCTATAACTAGTGTCACAGGAATGGTTCAAATCATAGACAGTATGAAGAGTCACTCTTTTTGTACTTAAGTCGGCATTTTGCCATTTGTATTTAATTCCGATGCAATTTCTGTGTTTCATCGTCAATACGAAGGTAAGAGGGATACAGTGAACCTGAAGTGAAGCATCGGAATCTATAACTAGTGTCACAGGAATGGTTCAAAACAAAGTCAGTGGGATGGGTCAGTCTTCTTGTACTTAAGTCGTCATTGTGCCTTTTGTATTTAATTCCGATGCAATATCTGTGTTTCTACGTCAATAAGAAGGCCAGAGGGATACATTAAACCTGAAGTGAAGCATCGAAATCTATAACTAGTGTCACAGAAATGGTTTAAATCATAGACAGTAAGAAGAGCCAGTCTTCTTGTACTTGAGACGGCATTGTGCCTTTTGTATTTAATTCAGATGCAATTTATGTGTTTCATCGTCGATAAAGAGGTCAGAGGGATACAGAAAACCTGAAGTGAAGCATCGGAATCTAAAACTAGTGTCACAGGATTGGTTCAAAACATAGACATTAGGAAGAGTCAGTCTTCTTGTACTTATGTCGGCATTGTGCCTTTTGTATATAATTCCGATGCAATTTCTGTGTTTCATCGTCAATAAGAAGCTCACAGGGATACAGTAAACCTGAAGTGAAGCATCGGAATCTATAACTAGTGTCACAGGAATGGTTCAAATCATAGACAGTAAGAAGAGTCACTCTTTTTGTACTTAAGTCGGCATTTAGCCATTTGTATTTAATTCCGATGCAAATTTTGTGTTTCATCGTCAATACGAAGGTCAGAGGGATACAGTGAACCTGAAGTGAAGCATCGGAATCTATAACTAGTGTCACGGGAATGGTTCAAAACAAAGACAGTGGGATGGGTCAGTCTTCTTGTACTTATATCGTCATTGTGCCTTTTGTATTTAATTCCGATGCAATATCTGTGTTTCTACGTCAATAAGAAGATCAGAGGGATACAGTAAACCTGAAGTGAAGCATCGGAATCTATAACTAGTGTCACAGAAATGGTTTAAATCATAGACAGTAAGAAGAGCCAGTCATCTTGTACTTGAGT
Source organism: Schistocerca piceifrons (assembly GCF_021461385.2). Taxonomy (NCBI): domain Eukaryota; kingdom Metazoa; phylum Arthropoda; class Insecta; order Orthoptera; family Acrididae; genus Schistocerca; species Schistocerca piceifrons. Next base: position 174,803 of record NW_025728076.1, read on the forward strand.
CGGCATTGTGCCTTTTGTGTTTCATCGTCGATAAAGAGGTCAGAGGGATACAGAAAACCTGAAGTGAAGCATCGGCATCTATAACGAGTGTCACAGGAATGGTTCAAATCATAGACAGTAGGAAGAGTCAGTCTTCTTCTACTTAAGTCGGCATTGTGCCTTTTGTATTTAATTCCGATGCAATTTCTGTGTTTCATCGTCAATAAGAAGGTCAGAGGGATACAGTAAAACTGAAGTGAAGCATGGGAATCTGTAACTAGTGTCACAGGAATGGTTCAAATCATAGACAGTAAGAAGAGTCAGTCTTCTTGTACTTAAGTCGGCATTTTGCCTTTTGTATTTAATTCCGATGCAATTTCTGTGCTTCATCGTCAATAAGAAGGTCAGCTGGATACAGTAAACCTGAAGTGAAGCATCGGAATCTATAACTAGTGTCACAGGAATGGCTCAAAACATAGACAGTAAGAAGACCCAGTCGTCTTGTACTTGAGTCGGCATTGTGCCTTTTGTATTTAATTCCGATGAATTTTCTGTGTTTGATCGTCAATAAGAAGGTAAGAGGGATATAGTAAACCAGAAGTAAACCATCGGAATCTATAACTAGTGTCACAGGAATGGTTCAAAGCATTGACAGTAAGAACAGTCAGTCTTCTTGTACTTAAGTCGGTATTTTGCCATTTGTATTTAATTCCGATGCAATTTCTGTGTTTCATCGTCAATACGAAGGTCAGAGGGATACAGTGAACCTGGAGTGAAGCATCGGAATCTATAACTAGTGTCACAGGAATGGTTCAAAACAAAGACAGTGGGATGGGTCAGTCTTCTTGTACTTAAGTCGGCATTGTGCCTTTTCTATTTAATTCCGATGCAATATCTGTGTTTCTTCGTCAATAAGAAGGTCAGAGGGATATAGTAATCCTGAAGGGATGCATCGGAATCTATAACTAGTGTCACAGAAATGGTTCAAAACATAGACAGTAAGAAGAGCCAGTCTTCTTGTACTTGAGTCGGCATTGTGCCATTTGTATTAAATTCCGATGCAATTTCTGTGTTTCATCGTCATTAAGAAGGTCAGTGGGATACAATAAACCTGAAGTGAAGCATCGGAATCTATAACTAGTGTCACAGGAATGGTTCAAAACATAGACAGTAAGAAGGGTCAGTCTTCTTATACTGAAGTCGGCATTGTGCCTATTGTATTTAATTCCGATGCAATATCTGTGTTTCTTCGTCATTAAGAAGGTCAGAGTTATACAGTAAAACTGAAGTGAAGCATCGGAATCTATAACTAGTGTCACAGAAATGGTTCAAAACATAGACAGTAAGAAGAGCCAGTCTTCTTGGATTTGAGTCGGCATTGTGCCTTTTGTATTTAATTAGGATGCAAGTTCTGTGTTTCATTGTCAATAAGAAGGTCAGAGGGATACAGAAAACCTGAAGTGAAGCATCGGAATCTATAACTAGTGTCACAGGAATGGTTCAAAACATAGACAGTAAGAAGACCCATTCTTTTTGTACTTAAGTCGGCATTGTGCATTTTGTATTTAATTCCGATGCAATTTACGTGTTTCATCGTCAATAAGAAGGTCACCTGGATACAGTAAACCTGAAGTGAAGCATCGGAATCTAAAACTAGTGTCACAGGATTGTTTCAAAACATAGACATTAGGAAGAGTCAGTCTTCTTGTACTTATGTCGGCATTGTGCCTTTTGTATTTAATTCCGATGCAATTTCTGTGTTTCATCGTCAATACGAAGGTCAGAGGGATACAGTGAACCTGAAGTGAAGCATCGGAATCTATAACTAGTGTCACAGGAATGGTTCAAAACAAAGACAGTGGGATGGGTCAGTCTTCTTGTACTTAAGTCGGCATTGTGCCTTTTGTATTTAATTCCGATGCAATATCTGTGTTTCTTCGTCAATAAGAAGGTCAGAGGGATATAGTAATCCTGAAGGGATGCAGCGGAATCTATAACTAGTGTCACAGAAATGGTTCAAAACATAGACAGTAAGAAGAGCCAGTCTTCTTGTACTTGGGTCGGCATTGTGGCATTTGTATTAAATTCCGATGCAATTTCTGTGTTTCATCGTCAATAAGAAGGTCAGAGGGATACAGTAAAACTGAAGTGAAGCAAGGGAACCTGTAACTAGTGTCACAGGAATGGTTCAAATCATAGACAGTAAGAAGAGTCAGTCTTCTTGTAAATAAGTCGGCATTTTGCCTTTTGTATTTAATTCCGAGGCAATTTCTGTGCTTCTTCGTCAATAAGAAGGTCAGCTGGATACAGTAAACATGAAGTGAAGCATCGGAATCTACAACTAGTGTCACAGGAATGGCTCTAAACATAGACAGTAAGAAGAGCCAGTCGTCTTGTACTTGAGTCGGCATTGTGTCTTTAGTATTTAATTCCGATGAATTTTCTGTGTTTGATCGTCAATAAGAAGGTCAGAGGCATATAGTAAACCTGAAGTAAATCATCGGAATCTATAACTAGTGTCACAGGAATGGTTCAAAACATTGACAGTAAGAAGAGTCAGTCTCCTTGTACTTAAGTCGGCATTGTGCCTTTTGTATATAATTCCGATGCAATTTCTGTGTTTCATCGTCAATAAGAAGCTCAGGGATACAGTAAACCTGAAGTGAAGCATCGGAATCTATAACTAGTGTCACAGGAATGGTTCAAATCATAGACAGTATGAAGAGTCACTCTTTTTGTACTTAAGTCGGCATTTTGCCATTTGTATTTAATTCCGATGCAATTTCTGTGTTTCATCGTCAATACGAAGGTAAGAGGGATACAGTGAACCTGAAGTGAAGCATCGGAATCTATAACTAGTGTCACAGGAATGGTTCAAAACAAAGACAGTGGGATGGGTCTTGTACTTAAGTCGTCATTGTGCCTTTTGTATTTAATTCCGATGCAATATCTGTGTTTCTACGTCAATAAGAAGGCCAGAGGGATACAGTAAACCTGAAGTGAAGCATCGAAATCTATAACTAGTGTCACAGAAATGGTTTAAATCATAGACAGTAAGAAGAGCCAGTCTTCTTGTACTTGAGACGGCATTGTGCCTTTTGTATTTAAGGGGAGTTGGAATGCCGGAAAATGGAAAAAATTCACATTTTCAGTTTTTAACCTTATAACTTAATTTGAAATTTTCTGCTTAAAATGGTGCAAAATTTGTTAAGAAATTCCAATTGGAAGTATTTTTATTTAATTTTTCAAAATTACATGTGCGCCCAGCAAAGTTACCCATCTTGTGATTTGTACACATTTAAATCTTCGCATTTCCGAAAACATTACATATAGAAGGCTGTGGATTTCACTCTTCAGTTGTAGAATCTTTGATCCTTCCATAGGTACCATTGTTTTTACGACTAGCTGTGTTTATTGTTCAGTTTTTGATCTGTGAGTGTTTGTTTTGAGCCTCGAGTTTAGTTTGTCGCTCATTTGGAGTTTGTTATCTGTCTTGTTTTGACTTTCAGTGGTGAGTGCGTAGTTTCTACGATGCCTAGGAGTGCATCATTATTTAAAAAGCGAAAGTTTCGCGGTAATAGATTTACAAATAACGTTTGTTCAAGTGATTCTGCTTCAGCACCTGTTGATGCTGGTGAAAGTTCTGACGTTTGTACAGCTGAGATGTGTGAAGGAGACACGCCCACCAGTGCATCAAAAAGAAGTTATCAAACTGTGCAAGTGAAATTACAGATGAAGCTTCTAATGAACAATATGTTTTAGTCGACTTTCCTGTTTTTACTGAGTTTATGAAGAAATGTTTGTGTTGTAATCTTTGTGGAGGTTCTTTTGATATGAACATAACAAAATCTATAGGACTTTCCTGCAAAATTGCTATAGTTTGTGCCAGTTGTGAAAATGAGACCTGTTTTTGGAGCTCTAAAACATGCAGTAGCAATTTGTTTGAGAGTAATATCAGGCTAATGTATGCAATGAGAGCAATTGGTAAAGGACATACTGCTGCTCAAACATTTTGTGCCATAATGAATCTTCCACCTCCACCTGCTAAAATTGACAATTACACTGAAGTGATAGGAGATGCTGTTCAGTCTGTAGCAGATTTATCAATGAAAGCTGCTGCCAGTGAAGCAAAATATATAAATGAAGGAAACCCAGATATCCCTGTTGCTTTTGATGGAACCTGGCAGAAAAGGGGTCACACATCCAAAAATGCTGTTGCTACTGTTACTAGTGTGGACAGCGGTAAAGTTTTGGACTATGAAGTGCTCACTAAACATTGTTACCATTGTGCATCTGGTAAGATAGAAGCAGCTCACATATGTAGCAAGAATTATGAAGGTACGAGTGGAGGCATGGAGGCTGCCGCTGCTGTGAAAATGTTTAGCAGATCAGAAAAAGAACGGGGAGTATTTTACACAAAATTCCTTGGAGATGGGGACTCCAAGGCATACAAAAGTGTTACAGAATCCATGCCATATGTCAATAAGACAATAACTAAACTAGAATGTGTCGGTCATGTTCAGAAACGAATGGGCACTCGTCTAAGGAAACTGAAACAGAATCTGAAGGACAAAATTTTGTCAGATGGTAAAACCATTAGAGGTCGCCTGTCAGATAAAATTATAAATGAATTACAACAATACTATGGTATGGCAATAAGAAATAATGCAAATAATTTGCAGGAAATGAGACAAGCTGTATGGGCCACATATTTACATCGATCATCAACTGATGATAATCCTCAACATTTTGCTTGTCCAGATGGTCCTCAGTCATGGTGCAATTATAGAAAATCTCAAGCTACTGGGGATCCTTATCACCATAAAAATTATATTCCATTGGCTGTTATGGAAGTAATTAAACCAATATATAGAGACTTGGGGCATCCTGATCTTCTGCGAAAATGTCTTCATGGTTGTACCCAGAATCAAAACGAGTCGTTCAACAACCTCATTTGGACTCGTGTACCTAAGAATGTATTTGTTGGGATAAAAACATTGAAATGGGGAGTCAGTGATGCTGTTATTTCATTCAATGATGGTCATATGGGTAGGCTAAAGGTCATGGCAAGGCTCGGCATTGCTCCTGGTATCAACACCATCAGAGGTCTTCAGCTTCTGGACAGCGTGCGAGTAAGGAAGGCTCAGTATGCAGCTGAATTTAATACAAAAAAAGCAAGGGCAGCAAGGAGAAGAAAGCTTCTAGGTGAAGAAGAAGAACTAGAAGATGACCCTGATTACTCTGCTGGACACTTTTGATAATAGAATAAAAGGTATTTGTGAATTTTCATAATAAATTACTTTAATCGCATTTTCTGGCATTTGACATTTTTAGTGTTACATGTACCTTTATCTCATAAACCACTCAACCAACAACATTCAAATTTTCAGAAATGCTGCAAAACAGTTCAAAGAGGCCACTGAACTAGAATCATAACAAGAACTGGCTTATTCTCTGAACTAGGGAAGTTTATGTTATACTTTTTCCAATAAAAAATGGCTTAATGGTAAAAAATTCATAAATACTATACCAACAAAAAGAAAACATTGGTTCTAGTTCAGTGGGCTCACAATATATGCTGAAAACCTCTGCCAGAATTTCAAAGTTCTGAAGATAATAGTTCCAAAGAAAAAGGTACACAAAGTTAGCAAATTTAACATTGGCGAGATAGGGCATTCCAACTCCCCTTAATTCAGATGCAATTTATGTGTTTCATTGTCGATAAAGAGGTCAGAGGGATACAGAAAACCTGAAGTGAAGCATCGGAATCTAAAACTAGTGTCACAGGATTGGTTCAAAACATAGACATTAGGAAGAGTCAGTCTTCTTGTACTTATGTCGGCATTGTGCCTTTTGTATATAATTCCGATGCAATTTCTGTGTTTCATCGTCAATAAGAAGCTCACAGGGATACAGTAAACCTGAAGTGAAGCATCGGAATCTATAACTAGTGTCACAGGAATGGTTCAAATCATAGACAGTAAGAAGAGTCACTCTTTTTGTACTTAAGTCGGCATTTAGCCATTTGTATTTAATTCCCATGCAAATTTTGTGTTTCATCGTCAATACGAAGGTCAGAGGGATACAGTGAACCTGAAGTGAAGCATCGGAATCTATAACTAGTGTCACAGGAATGGTTCAAAACAAAGACAGTGGGATGGGTCAGTCTTCTTCTACTTATATCGTCATTGTGCCTTTTGTATTTAATTCCGATGCAATATCTGTGTTTCTACGTCAATAAGAAGATCAGAGGGATACAGTAAACCTGAAGTGAAGCATCAGAATCTATAACTAGTGTCACAGAAATGGTTTAAATCATAGACAGTAAGAAGAGCCAGTCATCTTGTACTTGAGTCGGCATTGTGCCTTTTGTATTTAATTCAGATGCAATTTATGTGTTTCATCGTCGATAAAGAGGTCAGAGGGATACAGAAAACCTGAAGTGAAGCATCGGCATCTATAACGAGTGTCACAGGAATGGTTCAAATCATAGACAGTAGGAAGAGTCAGTCTTCTTCTACTTAAGTCGGCATTGTGCCTTTTGTATTTAATTCCGATGCAATTTCTTTGTTTCATCGTCAATAAGAAGGTCAGAGGGATACAGTAAAACTGAAGTGAAGCATGGGAATCTGTAACTAGTGTCACAGGAATGGTTCAAATCATAGACAGTAAGAAGAGTCAGTCTTCTTGTACTTAAGTCGGCATTTTGCCTTTTGTATTTAATTCCGATGCAATTTCTGTGCTTCATCGTCAATAAGAAGGTCAGCTGGATACAGTAAACCTGAAGTGAAGCATCGGAATCTATAACTAGTGTCACAGGAATGGCTCAAAACATAGACAGTAAGAAGAGCCAGTCGTCTTGTACTTGAGTCGGCATTGTGCCTTTTGTATTTAATTCCGATGAATTTTCTGTGTTTGATCGTCAATAAGAAGGTCAGAGGGATATAGTAAACCAGAAGTAAACCATCGGAATCTATAACTAGTGTCACAGGAATGGTTCAAAGCATTGACAGTAAGAACAGTCAGTCTTCTTGTACTTAAGTCGGTATTTTGCCATTTGTATTTAATTCCGATGCAATTTCTGTGTTTCATCGTCAATACGAAGGTCAGAGGGATACAGTGAACCTGGAGTGAAGCATCGGAATCTATAACTAGTGTCACAGGAATGGTTCAAAACAAAGACAGTGGGATGGGTCAGTCTTCTTGTACTTAAGTCGGCATTGTGCCTTTTCTATTTAATTCCGATGCAATATCTGTGTTTCTTCGTCAATAAGAAGGTCAGAGGGATATAGTAATCCTGAAGGGATGCATCGGAATCTATAACTAGTGTCACAGAAATGGTTCAAAACATAGACAGTAAGAAGAGCCAGTCTTCTTGTACTTGAGTCGGCATTGTGCCATTTGTATTAAATTCCGATGCAATTTCTGTGTTTCATCGTCATTAAGAAGGTCAGTGGGATACAATAAACCTGAAGTGAAGCATCGGAATCTATAACTAGTGTCACAGGAATGGTTCAAAACATAGACAGTAAGAAGGGTCAGTCTTCTTATACTGAAGTCGGCATTGTGCCTATTGTATTTAATTCCGATGCAATATCTGTGTTTCTTCGTCATTAAGAAGGTGAGAGTTATACAGTAAAACTGAAGTGAAGCATCGGAATCTATAACTAGTGTCACAGAAATGGTTCAAAACATAGACAGTAAGAAGAGCCAGTCTTCTTGGATTTGAGTCGGCATTGTGCCTTTTGTATTTAATTAGGATGCAAGTTCTGTGTTTCATTGTCAATAAGAAGGTCAGAGGGATACAGAAAACCTGAAGTGAAGCATCGGAATCTATAACTAGTGTCACAGGAATGGTTCAAAACATAGACAGTAAGAAGACCCATTCTTTTTGTACTTAAGTCGGCATTGTGCATTTTGTATTTAATTCCGATGCAATTTACGTGTTTCATCGTCAATAAGAAGGTCACCTGGATACAGTAAACCTGAAGTGAAGCATCGGAATCTAAAACTAGTGTCACAGGATTGTTTCAAAACATAGACATTAGGAAGAGTCAGTCTTCTTGTACTTATGTCGGCATTGTGCCTTTTGTATTTAATTCCGATGCAATTTCTGTGTTTCATCGTCAATAAGAAGGTCAGAGGGATACAGTAAAACTGAAGTGAAGCATGGGAACATATAACTAGTGTCACAGGAATGGTTCAAATCATAGACAGTAATTAGAGTCAGTCTTCTTGTACTTAAGTCTGCATTTTGCCTTTTGTATTTAATTCCGATGCAATTTCTGTGCTTCAACGTCAATAAGAAGGTCAGCTGGATACAGTAAACCTGAAGTGAAGCATCGGAAACTATAACTAGTGTCACAGGAATGGTTCAAAACGTAGTCAGTAGGAAGAGTCAGTTATCTTGTACTTAAGTCGGCATTGTGCCTTTTGTATTTAATTAAAATGCAATTTCTGTGTTTCATCGTCAATAGGAAGGTGAAAGGGATACAGTAAACCTGAAGTGAAGCATCGGCATCTATAACGAGTGTCACAGGAATGGTTCAAATCATAGACAGTAGGAAGAGTCAGTCTTCTTCTACTTAAGTCGGCATTGTGCCTTTTGTATTTAACTCCGATGCAATTTCTGTGTTTCATCGTCAATAAGAAGGTCAGAGGGATACAGTAAAACTGAAGTGAAGCATGGGAATCTGTAACTAGTGTCACAGGAATGGTTCAAATCATAGACAGTAAGAAGAGTCAGTCTTCTTGTACTTAAGTCGGCATTTTGCCTTTTGTATTTAATTCCGATGCAATTTCTGTGCTTCATCGTCAATAAGAAGGTCAGCCGGATACAGAAAACCTGAAGTGAAGCATCGGAATCTATAACTAGTGTCTCAGAAATGGCTCAAAACATAGGCAGTAAGAAGAGCCGGTCGTCTTGTACTTGAGTCGGCATTGTGCCTTTTGTATTTAATTCCGATGAATTTTCTGTGTTTGATCGTCAATAAGAAGGTCAGAGGGATATAGTAAACCAGAAGTAAACCATCGGAATCTATAACTAGTGTCACAGGAATGGTTCAAAGCATTGACAGTAAGAAGAGTCAGTCTTCTTGTACTTAAGTCGGTATTTTGCCATTTGTATTTAATTCCGATGCAATTTCTGTGTTTCATCGTCAATACGAAGGTCAGAGGGATACAGTGAACCGGAAGTGAAGGATCGGAATCTATAACTAGTGTCACAGGAATGGTTCAAAACAAAGACAGTGGGATGGGTCAGTCTTCTTGTACTTAAGTCGGCATTGTGCCTTTTGTATTTAATTCCGATGCAATATCTGTGTTTCTTCGTCATTAAGAAGGTCAGAGTTATACAGTAAAACTGAAGTGAAGCATCGGAATCTATAACTAGTGTCACAGAAATAGTTCAAAACATAGACAGTAAGAAGAGCCAGTCTTCTTGTATTTGAGTCGGCATTGTGCCTTTTGTATTTAATTAGGATGCAAGTTCTGTGTTTCATTGTCAATAAGAAAGTCAGAGGGATACAGTAAACCTGAAGTGAAGCATTGGAATCTATAACTAGTGACACAGGAATGGTTCAAAACATAGACAGTAAGAAGACCCATTCTTTTTGTACTTAAGTCGGCATTGTGGATTTTGTATTTAATTCCGATGCAATTTACGTGTTTCATCGTCAATAAGAAGGTCACCTGGATACAGTAAACCTGAAGTGAAGCATCGGAATCTATAACGAGTGTCACAGGAATGGTTCAAATCGTAGACAGTAGGAAGAGTCAGTCTTCTTATACTCAAGTCGGCATTGTGCTTTTTGTATTTAATTCCGATGCAATTTCTGTGTTTCTTTGTCTATAAGAAGGTCAGAGGGAATCAGTAAACCTAAAGTCAAGCATCGGAATCTATAACTAGTGTCACAGGAATGGTTCAAAACTTAGACAGTAAGAAGAGTCAGTCTTCTTGTACTTAAGTCGGCATTGTGCCTTTTGTATTTAATTCCGATGCAATATCTTTGTTTCTTCGTCAATAAGAAGGTCACAGGGATATAGTTATCCTGAAGGGATGCATCGGAATCTATAACTAGTGTCATAGAAATGGTTCATAACATAGACAGTAAGAAGAGCCAGTCTTCTTGTACTTGAGTCGGCATTGTGCCTTTTGTATTAAATTCCGATGCAATTTCTGTGTTTCATCGTCAATAAGAAGGTCAGTGGGATACAGTAAACCTGAAGTGAAGCATCGGAATCTATAACTAGTGTCACAGGAATGGTTCAAAACATAGACAGTAAGAAGGGTCAGTCTTCTTGTACTGAAGTCGGCATTCTGCCTTTTGTATTTAATTCCGATGCAATATCTGTGTTTCTTCGTCATTAAGAAGGTCAGAGTTATACAGTAAAACTGAAGTGAAGCATCGGAATCTATAACTAGTGTCACAGAAATGGTTCAAAACATAGACAGTAAGAAGAGCCAGTCTGCTTGTATTTGAGTCGGCATTGTGCCTTTTGTATTTAATTAGGATGCAATTTCTGTGTTTCATTGTCAATAAGAAGGTCAGAGGGATACAGTAAACCTGAAGTGAAGCATCGGAATCTATAACTAGTGTCACAGGAATGGCTCAAAACATAGACAGTAAGAAGAGCCAGTCGTCTTGTACTTGAATCGGCATTGTGCCTTTTGTATTTAATTCCGATGAATTTTCTGTGTTTGATCGTCAATAAGAAGGTCAGAGGGATATAGTAAACCTGAAGTAAACCATCGGAATCTATAACTAGTGTCACAGGAATGGTTCAAACATTGACAGTAAGAAGAGTCAGTCTTCTTGCACTTAAGTCGGCATTGTGCCTTTTGTATATAATTCCGATGCAATTTCTGTGTTTCATCGTCAATAAGAAGCTCACAGGGGTACAGTAAACCTGAAGTGTAGCATCGGAATCTATAACTAGTGTCACAGGAATGGTTCAAATCATAGACAGTAAGAAGAGTCACTCTTTTTGTACTTAAGTCGGCATTTTGCCATTTGTATTTAATTCCGATGCAATTTCTGTGTCTCTACGTCAATAAGAAGGTCAGAGGGATACAGTAAACCTGAAGTGAAGCATCGGAATCTATAACTAGTGTCACAGAAATGGTTTAAATCATAGACAGTAAGAAGAGCCATTCTTCTTGTACTTGAGTCGGCATTGTGCCTTTTGTATTTAATTCCGATGCAATTTATGTGTTTCTTTGTCTATAAGAAGGTCAGAGGGAATCAGTAAACCTAAAGTCAAGCATCGGAATCTATAACTAGTGTCTCAGGAAAGGTTCGAAACATAGACAGTAAGAAGAGTCAGTCTTTTTGTACTTAAGATGGCATTGTGCCTCTTGTATTTAATTCCGATGCAATTTCTGTGTTTCATCGTCAATACGAAGGTCAGAGGGATACAGTGAACCTGAAGTGAAGCATCGGAATCTATAACTAGTGTCACAGGAATGGTTCAAATCATAGACAGTAAGAAGAGTCAGTCTTCTTGTACTTAAGTCGGCATTTTGCCTTTTGTATTTAATTCCGATGCAATTTCTGTGCTTCATCGTCAATAAGAAGGTCAGCTGGATACAATAAACCTGAAGTGAACCATCGGAAACTATAACTAGTGTCACAGGAATGGTTCAAAACATAGACAGTAAGAAGGGTCAGTCTTCTTGTACTGAAGTCGGCATTGTCCCTTTTGTATTTAATTCCGATGCAATATCTGTGTTTCTTCGTCATTAAGAAGGTCAGAGTTATACAGTAAAACTGAAGTGAAGCATCGGAATCTATAACTAGTGTCACAGAAATGGTTCAAAACATAGACAGTAAGAAGAGCCAGTCTGCTTGTATATGAGTCGGCATTGTGCCTTTTGTATTTAATTAGGATGCAATTTCTGTGTTTCATTGTCAATAAGAAGGTCAGAGGGATACAGTAAACCTGAAGTGAAGCATCGGAATCTATAACTAGTGTCACAGGAATGGCTCAAAACATAGACAGTATGAAGAGCCAGTCGTCTTGTACTTGAATCGGCATTGTCCCTTTTGTATTTAATTCCGATGAATTTTCTGTGTTTGATCGTCAATAAGAAGGTCAGAGGGATATAGTAAACCTGAAGTAAACCATCGGAATCTATAACTAGTGTCACAGGAATGGTTCAAACATTGACAGTAAGAAGAGTCAGTCTTCTTGCACTTAAGTCGGCATTGTGCCTTTTGTATATAATTCCGATGCAATTTCTGTGTTTCATCGTCAATAAGAAGCTCACAGGGGTACACTAAACCTGAAGTGTAGCATCGGAATCTATAACTAGTGTCACAGGAATGGTTCAAATCATAGACAGTAAGAAGAGTCACTCTTTTTGTACTTAAGTCGGCATTTTGAAATTTGTATATAATTCCGATGCAATTTCTGTGTCTCTACGTCAATAAGAAGGTCAGAGGGATACAGCAAACCTGAAGTGAAGCATCGGAATCTATAACTAGTGTCACAGAAATGGTTTAAATCATAGACAGTAAGAAGAGCCAGTCTTCTTGTACTTGAGTCGGCATTGTGCCTTTTGTATTTAATTCCGATGCAATTTATGTGTTTCTTTGTCTATAAGAAGGTCAGAGGGAATCAGTAAACCTAAAGTCAAGCATCGGAATCTATAACTAGTGTCTCAGGAAAGGTTCGAAACATAGACAGTAAGAAGAGTCAGTCTTTTTGTACTTAAGATGGCATTGTGCCTCTTGTATTTAATTCCGATGCAATTTCTGTGTTTCATCGTCAATACGAAGGTCAGAGGGATACAGTGAACCTGAAGTGAAGCATCGGAATCTATAACTAGTGTCACAGGAATGGTTCAAATCATAGACAGTAAGAAGAGTCAGTCTTCTTGTACTTAAGTCGGCATTTTGCCTTTTGTATTTAATTCCGATGCAATTTCTGTGCTTCATCGTCAATAAGAAGGTCAGCTGGATACAATAAACCTGAAGTGAACCATCGGAATCTATAACTAGTGTCACAGGAATGGTTCAAAACATAGTCATTAGGAAGAGACAGTTATTTTGTACTTAAGTCGGCATTGTGCCATTTGTATTTAATTAAGATGCAATTTCTGTGTTTCATCGTCAATAGGAATGTGAGAGGGATATAGTAAACCTGAAGTGAAGCATCGGAATCTATAACTAGTGTCACGGGAATGGTTCAAAACATAGACAGTAGGAAGAGTCAGTCTTCTTGTACTTAAGTCGGCATTGTGCCTTTTGTATTTAATTCCAATGCAATATCTGTGTTTCATCGTCAATAAGAAGGTCAGAGGGATACAGTAAAACTGAAGTGAAGCATGGGAACCTATAACTAGTGTCACAGGAATGGTTCAAATCATAGACAGTAAGAAGAGTCAGTCTTCTTGTACTCAAGTCGGCATTTTGCCTTTTGTATTTAATTCCGATGCAATATCTGTGCTTCATCGTCAATAAGAAGGTCAGCTGGATACAGTAAACCTGAAGTGAAGCATCGGAATCTATAACTAGTGTCACAGGAATGGCTCAAAACATAGACAGTAAGAAGAGTCACTCTTTTTGTTCTTAAGTCGGCATTGTGCCATTTGTATTTAATTCCGATGCAATTTCTGTGTTTCATCGTCAATACGAAGGTCAGAGGGATACAGTGAACCTGAAGTGAAGCATCGGAATCTATAACAAGTGTCACAGGAATGGTTCAAAACTTAGACAGTAAGAAGGGACAGTCTTCTTGTACTTAAGTCGGCATTGTGCCTTTTGTATTTTATTCCTATGCAATATATGTGTTTCTTCGTCAATAAGAAGGTCAGAGGGATACAGTAATCCTGAAGGGAAGCATCGTAATCTATAACTAGTGTCACAGAAATGGTTCAGAACATAGACAGTAAGAAGAAGCATTCTTATTGTACTTGAGTCGCAATTGTGCTTTTTGTATTAAATTCCGATGTAATTTTTTGTGTTTCATCGTCAATAAAAAGGTCAGAGGGATACAGTAAACCTGAAGTGAAGCATCAGAATCTATAACTAGTGTCACAGGAATGGTTCAAAACATATACAGTAAGAAGGGTCAGTCTTCTTGTACTTAAGTCGGCATTGTGCCTTTTGTATTTAATTCCGATGCAATATCTGTGTTTCTTCGTCATTAAGAAGTTCAGAGTGATAGAGTAAAACTGAAGTGAATCATCGGAATCTATAACTAGTGTCACAGAAATGGTTCAAAACATAGACAGTAAGAAGAGCCAGTCTTCTTGTGCTTGAGTCGGCATTGTGCCTTTTGTATTTAATTCCGATGCAATTTATGTGTTTCTTTGTCTATAAAGAAGGTCAGAGTTATTCAGTAAACCTAAAGACAAGAATCGGAATCTATAACTAGTGTGACAGGAATCGTTCAAAACATAGACAGTAAGAAGAGTCAGTCTTTTTGTACTTAAGACGGCATTGTGCCTTTTGTATTTAATTCCGATGCAATTTACGTGTTTCATCGTCAATAAGAAGGTCAGAGGGATACAGTAAACCCGAAGTGAAGCATCGGAATCTATAACTAGTGTCACAGGAATGGTTCAAAACAAAGACAGTGGGATGGGTCAGTCTTCTTGTACTTAAGTCGTCATTGTGCCTTTTGTATTTAATTCTGATGCAATATCTGTGTTTCTACGTCAATAAGAATGTCAGAGGGATACAGTAAACCTGAAGTGAAGCATCGGAATCTATAACTAGTATCACAGAAATGGTTCATAACATAGACAGTAAGAAGAGCCAGTCTTCTTGTACTTGAGTCGGCATTGTGCCTTTTGTATTTAATTAGGATGCAATTTCTGTGTTTCATTGTCAATAAGAAGGTCAGAGGGATACAGTAAACCTGAAGTGAAGCATCGGAATCTATAACTAGTGTCACAGGAATGGGTCAAAACATAGACAGTAAGAAGAGCCAGTCGTCTTGTACTTGAATCGGCATTGTGCCTTTTGTATTTAATTCCGATGAATTTTCTGTGTTTGATCGTCAATAAGAAGGTCAGAGGGATATAGTAAACCTGAAGTAACCCATCGGAATCTATAACTAGTGTCACAGGAATGGTTCAAACATTGACAGTAAGAAGAGTCAGTCTTCTTGCACTTAAGTCGGCATTGTGCCTTTTGTATATAATACCGATGCAATTTCTGTGTTTCATCGTCAATAAGAAGCTCACAGGGGTACAGTAAACCTGAAGTGTAGCATCGGAATCTATAACTAGTGTCACAGGAATGGTTCAAATCATAGACAGTAAGAAGAGTCACTCTTTTTGTACTTAAGTCGGCATTTTGCCATTTGTATTTAATTCCGATGCAATTTCTGTGTCTCTACGTCAATAAGAAGGTCAGAGGGATACAGTAAACCTGAAGTGAAGCATCGGAATCTATAACTAGTGTCACAGAAATGGTTTAAATCATAGACAGTAAGAAGAGCCAGTCTTCTTGTACTTGAGTCGGCATTGTGCCTTTTGTATTTAATTCCGATGCAATTTATGTGTTTCTTTGTCTATAAGAAGGTCAGAGGGAATCAGTAAACCTAAAGTCAAGCATCGGAATCTATAACTAGTGTCTCAGGAAAGGTTCGAAACATAGACAGTAAGAAGAGTCAGTCTTTTTGTACTTAAGATGGCATTGTGCCTCTTGTATTTAATTCCGATGCAATTTCTGTGTTTCATCGTCAATACGAAGGTCAGAGGGATACAGTGAACCTGAAGTGAAGCATCGGAATCTATAACTAGTGTCACAGGAATGGTTCAAATCATAGACAGTAAGAAGAGTCAGTCTTCTTGTACTTAAGTCGGCATTTTGCCTTTTGTATTTAATTCCGATGCAATTTCTGTGCTTCATCGTCAATAAGAAGGTCAGCTGGATACAATAAACCTGAAGTGAACCATCGGAATCTATAACTAGTGTCACAGGAATGGTTCAAAACATAGACAGTAAGAAGGGTCAGTCTTCTTGTACTGAAGTCGGCATTGTCCCTTTTGTATTTAATTCCGATGCAATATCTGTGTTTCTTCGTCATTAAGAAGGTCAGAGTTATACAGTAAAACTGAAGTGAAGCATCGGAATCTATAACTAGTGTCACAGAAATGGTTCAAAACATATACAGTAAGAAGAGCCAGTCTGCTTGTATTTGAGTCGGCATTGTGCCTTTTGTATTTAATTAGGATGCAATTTCTGTGTGTCATTGTCAATAAGAAGGTCAGAGGGATACAGTAAACCTGAAGTGAAGCATCGGAATCTATAACTAGTGTCACAGGAATGGCTCAAAACATAGACAGTATGAAGAGCCAGTCGTCTTGTACTTGAATCGGCATTGTCCCTTTTGTATTTAATTCCGATGAATTTTCTGTGTTTGATCGTCAATAAGAAGGTCAGAGGGATATAGTAAACCTGAAGTAAACCATCGGAATCTATAACTAGTGTCACAGGAATGGTTCAAACATTGACAGTAAGAAGAGTCAGTCTTCTTGCACTTAAGTCGGCATTGTGCCTTTTGTATATAATTCCGATGCAATTACTGTGTTTCATCGTCAATAAGAAGCTCACAGGGGTACAGTAAACCTGAAGTGTAGCATCGGAATCTATAACTAGTGTCACAGGAATGGTTCAAATCATAGACAGTAAGAAGAGTCACTCTTTTTGTACTTAAGTCGGCATTTTGCCATTTGTATTTAATTCCGATGCAATTTCTGTGTCTCTACGTCAATAAGAAGGTCAGAGGGATACAGTAAACCTGAAGTGAAGCATCGGAATCTATAACTAGTGTCACAGAAATGGTTTAAATCATAGACAGTAAGAAGAGCCAGTCTTCTTGTACTTGAGTCGGCATTGTGCCTTTTGTATTTAATTCCGATGCAATTTATGTGTTTCTTTGTCTATAAGAAGGTCAGAGGGAATCAGTAAACCTAAAGTCAAGCATCGGAATCTATAACTAGTGTCTCAGGAAAGGTTCGAAACATAGACAGTAAGAAGAGTCAGTCTTTTTGTACTTAAGATGGCATTGTGCCTCTTGTATTTAATTCCGATGCAATTTCTGTGTTTCATCGTCAATACGAAGGTCAGAGGGATACAGTGAACCTGAAGTGAAGCATCGGAATCTATAACTAGTGTCACAGGAATGGTTCAAATCATAGACAGTAAGAAGAGTCAGTCTTCTTGTACTTAAGTCGGCATTTTGTCTTTTGTATTTAATTCCGATGCAATTTCTGTGCTTCATCGTCAATAAGAAGGTCAGCTGGATACAATAAACCTGAAGTGAACCATCGGAATCTATAACTAGTGTCACAGGAATGGTTCAAAACATAGTCATTAGGAAGAGACAGTTATTTTGTACTTAAGTCGGCATTGTGCCATTTGTATTTAATTAAGATGCAATTTCTGTGTTTCATCGTCAATAGGAATGTGAGAGGGATAAAGTAAACCTGAAGTGAAGCATCGGAATCTATAACTAGTGTCACGGGAATGGTTCAAAACATAGACAGTAGGAAGAGTCAGTCTTCTTGTACTTAAGTCGGCATTTTGCCTTTTGTATTTAATTCCGATGCAATTTCTGTGCTTCATCGTCAATAAGAAGGTCAGCTGGATACAGTAAACCTGAAGTGAAGCATCGGAATCTACAACTAGTGTCACAGGAATGGCTCAAAACATAGACAGTAAGAAGAGTCACTCTTTTTGTTCTTAAGTCGGCATTGTGCCATTTGTATTTAATTCCGATGCAATTTCTGTGTTTCATCGTCAATACGAAGGTCAGAGGGATACAGTGAACCTGAAGTGAAGCATCGGAATCTATAACAAGTGTCACAGGAATGGTTCAAAACTTAGACAGTAAGAAGGGACAGTCTTCTTGTACTTAAGTCGGCATTGTGCCTTTTGTATTTTATTCCTATGCAATATATGTGTTTCTTCGTCAATAAGAAGATCAGAGAGATACAGTAATCCTGAAGGGAAGCATCGTAATCTATAACTAGTGTCACAGAAATGGTTCAGAACATAGACAGTAAGAAGAAGCATTCTTATTGTATTTGAGTCGCAATTGTGCCTTTTGTATTAAATTCCGATGTAATTTCTGTGTTTCATCGTCAATAAAAAGGTCAGAGGGATACAGTAAACGTGAAGTGAAGCATCGGAATCTATAACTAGTGTCACAGGAATGGTTCAAAACATAGCCTGTAAGAAGGGTCAGTCTTCTTGTACCGAAGTCGGCATTGTGCCTTTTGTATTTAATTCCGATGCAATATCTGTGTTTCTTCGTCATTAAGAAGGTCAGAGTTATACAGTAAAACTGAAGTGAAGCATCGGAATCTATAACTAGTGTCGCAGAAATAGTTCAAAACATAGACAGTAAGAAGAGCCAGTCTTCTTGTATTTGAGTCGGCATTGTGCCTTTTGTATTTAATTAGGATGCAAGTTCTATGTTTCATTGTCAATAAGTAGGTCAGAGGGATACAGTAAACCTGAAGTGAAGCATCGTAATCTATAACTAGTGTCACAGGAATGGTTCAAAACATAGACAGTAAGAAGACCCATTCATTTTGTACTTAAGTCGGCATTGTGCATTTTGTATTTAATTCCGATGCAATTTACGTGTTTCATCGTCAATAAGAAGGTCACCTGGATACAGTAAACCTGAAGTGAAGCATCGGAATCTATAACTAGTGTCACAGGAATGGTTCAAATCATAGACAGTATGAAGAGTCACTCTTTTTGTACTTAAGTCAGCATTTTGCCTTTTGTATTTAATTCCGATGCAATTTCTGTGCTTCATCGTCAATAAGAAGGTCAACTGGATACAGTAAACCTGAAGTGAAGCATCGGAATCTATAACTAGTGTCACAGGAATGGCTCAAAACATAGACAGTAAGAAGAGTCAGTCTTCTTGTACTTAAGTCGGGATTGTGCCTTTTTTATATAATTCCGATGCAATTTCTGTGTTTCATCGTCAATAAGAAGCTCACAGGGATACAGTAAACCTGAAGTGAAGCATCGGAATCTAAAACTAGTGTCACAGAAATGGTTTAAACCATAGACGGTAAGAAGTGCCAGTCTTCTTGTACTTGAGTCGGCATTGTGCCTTTTGTATTTAATTCCGATGCAATTTATGTTTTTCTTTGTCTATAAGAAGGTCAGAGGGAATCAATAAACCTAAAGTCAAGCATCGGAATCTATAACTAGTGTCACAGGATTGGTTCAAAACATAGACATTAGGAAGAGTCAGTCTTGTTGTACTTATGTCGGCATTGTGCCTTTCGTATTTAATTCCGATGCAATTTCTGTGTTTCATCGTCAATAAGAAGGTCAGAGGGATACAGTAAAACAGAAGTGAAGCATGGGAACCTATAACTACTGTCACAGGAATGGTTCAAACCATAGACAGTATGAAGAGTAAGTCTTCTTGTACTTAAGTCTGCATTTTGCCTTTTGTATTTAATTCCGATGCAATTTCTGTGCTTCATCGTCAATAAGAAGGTCAGCTGGATACAGTAAACCTGAAGTGAAGCATCGGAATCTATAACTAGTGTCACAGGAATGGTTCAAAACGTAGTCAGTAGGAAGAGTCAGTTATCTTGTACTTAAGTCGGCATTGTGCCTTTTGTATTTAATTAAAATGCAATTTCTGTGTTTCATCGTCAATAGGAAGTTGAAAGGGATACAGTAAACCTGAAGTGAAGCATCGGAATCTATAACGAGTGTCACAGGAATGGTTCAAATCATAGACAGTAGGAAGAGTCAGTCTTCTTCTACTTAAGTCGGCATTGTGCCTTTTGTATTTAATTCCGATGCAATTTCTGTGTTTCATCGTCAATTAGAAGGTCAGAGGGATACAGTAATACTGAAGTGAAGAATGGGAACCTGTAACTAGTGTCACAGGAATGGTTCAAATCATAGACAGTAAGAAGAGTCAGTCTTCTTGTACTTAAGTCGGCATTTTGCCTTTTGTATTTAATTCCGATGCAATTTCTGTGCTTCATCGTCAACACGAAGGTCAGCTGGATACAGTAAACCTGAAGTGAAGCATCGGAATCTATAACTAGTGTCACAGGAATGGCTCAAAACATAGACAGTAAGAAGAGCCAGTCGTCTTGTACTTGAGTCGGCATTGTGCCTTTTGTATTTAATTCCGATGCAATATCTGTGTTTCTACGTCAATAAGAAGGTCAGAGGGATACAGTACACCTGAAGTGAAGCATCAGAATCTATAACTAGTGTCACAGAAGTGGTTTAAATCATAGATAGTAAGAAGAGCCAGTCTTCTTGTACTTGAGTCGGCATTGTGCCTTTTGTATTTAATTCCGATGCAATTTATGAGTTTCTTTGTCTATAAGAAGGTCAGAGGGAATCAGTAAACCTAACGTCAAGCATCGGAAACTATAACTAGTGTCACAGGAAAGGTTCGAAACATAGACAGTAAGAAGAGTCAGTCTTTTTGTACTTAAGATGGCATTGTGCCTTTTGTGTTTAATTCCGATGCAATTCTGTGTTTCTTCGTCAATAGGAAGGTCAGAGGGATATAGTAATCCTGAAGGGATGCATCGGAATCTATAACTAGTGTCACAGAAATGGTACAAAACATAGATAGTAAGAAGAGCCAGTCTTCTTGTACTTGAGTCGGCATTGTGCCTTTTCTATTAAATTCCGATGCAATTTCTGTGTTTCATCGTCAATAAGAAGGTCAGAGGGATACAGTAAACCTGAAGTGAAGCATCGGAATCAATAACTAGTGTCACAGGAATGGTTCAAATCATAGACAGTAGGAAGAGTCAGTCTTCTTCTACTTAAGTCGGCATTGTGCCTTTTGTATTTAATTCCGATGCAATTTCTGTGTTTCATCGTCAATAAGAAGGTCAGAGGGATACAGTAAAACTGAAGTGAAGCATGGGAACCTGTAACTAGTGTCACAGGAATGGTTCAAATCATAGACAGTAAGAAGAGTCAGTCTTCTTGTACTTATGTCGGCATTTTGCCTTTTGTATTTAATTCCGATGCAATTTCTGTGCTTCATCGTCAATAAGAAGGTCAACTGGATACAGTAAACCTGAAGTGAAGCATCGGAATCTATAACTAGTGTCACAGGAATGGCTCAAAACATAGACAGTAAGAAGAGTCAGTCTTCTTGTACTTAAGTCGGGATTGTGCCTTTTTTATATAATTCCGATGCAATTTTCTGTGTTTCATCGTCAATAAGAAGCTCACAGGGATACAGTAAACCTGAAGTGAAGCATCGGAATCTATAACTAGTGTCACAGAAATGCTTTAAACCATAGACGGTAAGAAGTGCCAGTCTTCTTGTACTTGAGTCGGCATTGTGCCTTTTGTATTTAATTCCGATGCAATTTATGTTTTTCTTTGTCTATAAGAAGGTCAGAGGGAATCAATAAACCTAAAGTCAAGCATCGGAATCTATAACTAGTGTCACAGGAAAGGTTCGAAACATAGACAGTAAGAAGAGTCAGTCTTTTTGTACTTAAGATGGCATTGTGCCTTTTCCATTCAATTCCGATGCAATTTCTGTGTTTAATCGTCAATACGAAGGTCAGGGGGATACAGTAAACCTGAAGTGAAGCATCGGTATCTATAACTAGTGTCACAGGAATGGTTCAAAACAGATAGTAAGAAGGGTCAGTGTTCTTGTACTTAAGTCGGCATTGTGCCTTTTGTATTTAATTCCGATGCAATATCTGTGTTTCTTCGTCAATAAGAAGGTCAGAGGGATACAGTAAACCTGAAGTGAAGCATCTGAATCTATAACTAGTGTCACAGGAATGGTTCAAAACATAGACAGTAAGAAGGGTCAGTCTTCTTGTACTTAAGTCGGCATTGTGCCTTTTCTATATAATTACGATGCAATTTCTGTGTTTCGTCGTCAATAAGAAGGTCAGCTGGATACAGTTACCTGAAGTGAATCATCGGAATCTATAACTAATGTCACCGGAATGGTAGAAAACATTGACAATAAGAAGAGTCAGTCTTCTTGTACTTAAGTCGGCATTGGCCTTTTGTATTTAATTAAGATGCAATTTCTGTGTTTCATCGTCCATAAAGAGGACAGAGGGATAGAGAAAACCTGAAGTGAAGCATCGGAATCTAAAACTAGTGTCACAGGATTGGTTCAAAACATAGACATTAGGAAGAGTCAGTCTTCTTGTACTTATGTCGGCATTGTGCCTTTCGTATTTAATTCCGATGCAATTTCTGTGTTTCATCGTCAATAAGAAGGTCAGAGGGATACAGTAAAACAGAAGTGAAGCATGGGAACCTATAACTACTGTCACAGGAATGGTTCAAACCGTAGACAGTATGAAGAGTAAGTCTTCTTGTACTTAAGTCTGCATTTTGCCTTTTGTATTTAATTCCGATGCAATTTCTATACTTCATCGTCAATAAGAAGGTCAGCTGGATACAGTAAACCTGAAGTGAAGCATCGGAATCTATAACTAGTGTCACAGGAATGGTTCAAAACGTAGTCAGTAGGAAGAGTCAGTTATCTTGTACTTAAGTCGGCATTGTGCCTTTTGTATTTAATTAAAATGCAATTTCTGTGTTTCATCGTCAATAGGAAGTTGAAAGGGATACAGTAAACCTGAAGTGAAGCATCGGAATCTATAACGAGTGTCACAGGAATGGTTCAAATCATAGACAGTAGGAAGAGTCAGTCTTCTTCTACTTAAGTCGGCATTGTGCCTTTTGTATTTAATTCCGATGCAATTTCTGTGGTTTCATCGTCAATAAGAAGGTCAGAGGGATACAGTAAAACTGAAGTGAAGCAAGGGAACCTGTAACTAGTGTCACAGGAATGGTTCAAATCATAGACAGTAAGAAGAGTCAGTCTTCTTGTAATTAAGTCGGCATTTTGCCTTTTGTATTTAATTCCGATGCAATTTCTGTGCTTCATCGTCAATAAGAAGGTCAGCTGGATACAGTAAACCTGAAGTGAAGCATCGGAATCTATAACTAGTGTCACAGGAATGGCTCTAAACATAGACAGTAAGAAGAGCCAGTCGTCTTGTACTTGAGTCGGCATTGTGCCTCTAGTATTTAATTCCGATGAATTTTCTGTGTTTGATCGTCAATAAGAAGGTCAGAGGGATATAGTAAACCTGAAGTAAACCATCGGAATCTATAACTAGTGTCACAGGAATGGTTCAAAACATTGACAGTAAGAAGAGTCAGTCTCCTTGTACTTAAGTCGGCATTGTGCCTTTTGTATATAATTCCGATGCAATTTCTGTGTTTCATCGTCAATAAGAAGCTCACAGGGATACAGTAAACCTGAAGTGAAGCATCGGAATCTATAACTAGTGTCACAGGAATGGTTCAAATCATAGACAGTATGAAGAGTCACTCTTTTTGTACTTAAGTCAGCATTTTGCCATTTGTATTTAATTCCGATGCAATTTCTGTGTTTCATCGTCAATACGAAGGTAAGAGGGATACAGTGAACCTGAAGTGAAGCATCGGAATCTATAACTAGTGTCACAGGAATGGTTCAAAACAAAGACAGTGGGATGGGTCAGTCTTCTTGTACTTAAGTCGTCATTGTGCCTTTTGTATTTAATTCCGATGCAATATCTGTGTTTCTACGTCAATAAGAAGGTCAGAGGGATACAGTAAACCTGAAGTGAAGCATCGAAATCTATAACTAGTGTCACAGAAATGGTTTAAATCATAGACAGTAAGAAGAGCCAGTCTTCTTGTACTTGAGTCGGCATTGTGCCTTTTGTATTTAATTCAGATGCAATTTATGTGTTTCATCGTCGATAAAGAGGTCAGAGGGATACAGAAAACCTGAAGTGAAGCATCGGAATCTAAAACTAGTGTCACAGGATTGGTTCAAAACATAGACATTAGGAAGAGTCAGTCTTCTTGTACTTAAGTCGGCATTGTGCCTTTTGTATATAATTCCGATGCAATTTCTGTGTTTCATCGTCAATAAGAAGCTCACAGGGATACAGTAAACCTGAAGTGAAGCATCGGAATCTATAACTAGTGTCACAGGAATGGTTCAAATCATAGACAGTAGGAAGAGTCAGTCTTCTTCTACTTAAGTCGAGATTGTGCCTTTTGTATTTAATTCCGATGCAATTTCTGTGTTTCATCGTCAATAAGAAGGTCAGAGGGATACAGTAAAACTGAAGTGAAGCAAGGGACCTGTAACTAGTGTCACAGGAATGGTTCAAATCATAGACAGTAAGAAGAGTCAGTCTTCTTGTACTTATGTCGGCATTTTGCCTTTTGTATTTAATTCCGATGCAATTTCTGTGCTTCATCGTCAATAAGAAGGTCAACTGGATACAGTAAACCTGAAGTGAAGCATCGGAATCTATAACTAGTGTCACAGGAATGGCTCAAAACATAGACAGTAAGAAGAGTCAGTCTTCTTGTACTTAAGTCGGGATTGTGCCTTTTTTATATAATTCCGATGCAATTTCTGTGTTTCATCGTCAATAAGAAGCTCACAGGGATACAGTAAACCTGAAG